>NC_133457.1:41580000-41740000 GCF_048565385.1 Saimiri boliviensis | reverse complement strand
AAAGAAAGAAATGAAGAGAAAAACACGCATTCACCTTCATGCATCTTATTTAGTACTCTGAAAAACGGAGCCAAAATTATAGGGGTGAAAGAGTTTTAAACCTTTCAAAGCATTTCTCAGGAAGGCAAACAAAGCGGCGTAAATAGAAACGATGTAAGCACATCGGAGAGAGCTATCTAAACTGACTTCTATTTTGTGGCTCCAATTAGGCTCAGAAGAATGCGGATATAGACTCACTAAAAGTGAAGAAAACAGTATGAAGCAGATCGAAAGGTAGACCATCTTTTGGAAAAAGGGAAAGGAAATCATTTATATACTAAAGAAATCACCACCTTGAACTTGATAAAGTAGCATTTGGGGAAATTCATAGAAGTTGTGTTTTATTTAGCAGATGATATACCTTCAGACTCATACTCAAAAGCTTAAATAGATTGAAAAAAGGGTTAAAAACCTTCACAAAGAATGAGAATATATTATAAAGGGAATAGGGATATTTTAGGCTTAAATAACTTAGAGATTGACAAACACAGTGACAAACAAGCTCCTTCAGTACATGACACTTGGCCCTGTTTCAGATGCTGAATGAAAGGCTATAAGAAAGCGCAGCACTTATTAGAGGTTGATGTTCTCATTGCTTCAAAAAGATCGCAGTACTTTTCAACAGGACACACGTATTGGTCAAAGTAGAAAACATAACAGGAATAAAGTTCACTATCAAATACGATAATGCTATTTATAAACATAATGAGTTTCACTTACTAAATTCAGAGTACTTGGTTAGAATTCACAGTACCGGTTATCCTTTACACACACACGTACCCTTCAACTTACAGTTGATGGAACTGGAACCCTATCCCTTAGCAAAGATGAGTGAAGTGGGTTTTTTTGTTTTGTTTTGTTTGTTTTTTGTTTTTTGTTTTTTCTAGATTAATGCTTTTTAGATGATCTCTTCTAAAGTTATCACTACCAGCATCTGGCCAACACAAGGCAGAAATCTTACTACTGTAATTGTGGCTGAGGGGTCTTGAGCTAGTCACCTCACGTCCCGGGCCTCCGTTTCCTACTTATGAGAAAGTATACCCAATGAGGGCAAAGTAGATGTTTGTTTTAATTTTTACACTCTTATTTCAGAGATTTGTTTTCAGATTCCCTCCGAAAGAGTCTGTTTCAAGGTTTACACCAGATTTGAATATGTATGGACACCCACATGCATGCGTCTATTGTGAGTCAACAAAGGAGTGCCTTAAATCTCTACTAGTTTTCATATTCTTTCATATTTCTACTCTCTCTTCCAAAAAACTTGCTAGATTGGAAAGGATAGCTATGGATATGGACACAGGCACGGGCCTAGGTATAGAAAGACACATTTATGTAAACATACATGCATATACATGCTGGTACTGTTAGGTACTGGGGACACAAAGGTGGCTTCTATTAACAGCCATTACTGACTGATGACATCCTGCATGTCAAGCATTGCTTTAAGCCATCTGCACTGTGTTTAGCACAGTGCCTAATACATAAGCATTCTATAAATGTGCTGAATCCTTGAAATGCATCACAATGTCTGTCTTCCTTCAAATCTCCCATATGAATTGTCAATTAAGGTTTTAAATTTCTGGGTCGAGGGTGGTTAAGAGCACAAATATCTATTTGTGGTTAGTTCTCTTTAATGTATAATTAAAGAAAAACTTAGTTTTTCTTTAGCCTCTAGCATCAGCTTTAAAATCTTATCTTATTTAAAAATCTATAGTTTTATTTCAGAGGAAAAGCATTTTTTTTAATTAATGATCTTAGGAGATCTTGTTTGGGAAGCATTAAAACCATTAACACACTTAGTTGAACAGATTCCTTAAACATTTCAATTCACACAGCTTAATATATCCAATTCTTTCAAACACTTCACGTATCTGAAAGAAAAAACAACTTTCATAAGTACAATTAAAGCATTTAAAAACCTTGGATAAATCTCATATATCAAACATAAATATAATAAGTCATTATCTTAAGTATCAAAGAAACAGCTGCACAAAGCATAAAGAATGCATGACAGTAATTATGAAACTTACAGACAACATACTGTGTAAATACAATATTTGTAAAAGTATTGAGACTATATTCATCTCATAATCATTGCCCTATTGAAATTCAAACCTTTATGGGGTAAAATATTCACCTGCCAAACAGGAAGAACTTTATTACCAGAGTGCTCTATCAAGTGAGCTTACAAATTCAGTTAATGGACAGATA
Source organism: Saimiri boliviensis (assembly GCF_048565385.1). NCBI lineage: Eukaryota > Metazoa > Chordata > Mammalia > Primates > Cebidae > Saimiri > Saimiri boliviensis. Next base: position 41,737,750 of record NC_133457.1, on the reverse strand, counting down.
TTTTTAGATCAAGACCATCAAAATATGGCTGTTTTTTGAGAAGGACTTTGTGTGAGCCACAGTTCATTGACCTGAACTAGTTCTTGGTATAATGGAACTTTTTCAGTTCTTTTTTTTTTTTTTTTTTTTTTTTTTTTGGCTGAGGGCAACCTAATGCATTTTATATTTCTATCTTTAGTTTTAAAATCAAACTTCTATAGAAAATGTGTGCAACCTTTCTTCACAAATTTTTGTTACATCATTTACATTGATGAAATGCTGTGTGTATATGCATACGATCAAGCCAATCTGGATGATAAATAGTTTCTTTACTCCACAATGGGATCCTCTACCCTGTTCATATTTCATTTTTTGTCTCTCGCAGTGGGTTATTTATTGACTAAAGTAAAAAATCAAAAAGAGGTCCCTCAGAGGATATGTAGTTGAAAAAAGGATGATGACTAAGACCATTAAAATCATAGATAACTGGAACACATTGTTTCAGAAAGGTCTACTCAAACACATCAGATATGAGTTTTGGTTGGGGATTGTATTAAGATGGTACCTTAGAGTTGTATAGTTTTTTATTGCCATTTTAATAAATGATCACCAACTTAGTGGCTTAAAACAAGGAAAATGTGTTATCTTACAAGTATGCAAGTCTACTACCCAACACAGGTGTCACTGGGCTAAAATCAAAGAACGAGCAGCACTGCCTTTCTTTCTAAAGGCTCTAGGTGGGGACTCATTTTCCTGCCTTTTCCAACTTCTAGAGGCTGCCTGCATTCCTTGTCTGGTAGCCTGGTTCCATCTTCAAAGCCAGTCTTTCTCACAGTATTATCTCTCTGGTTCTACCTCTTCTGTCTTTCTCCTCCCAATTTAAGGTCACTTGTGATTACAGTGGGACCACTGGGTAATCCAAAGTAAGCTCATTCATTTGAATTTAATTAAGGTTAGCAACCTTTATTCTGTCTGCAATCTGAATCCCTTCTTGCCATGCAGTATTGTCCATTACAGGTTCTGGTGATTAGGAATATTGAAAGATACCTTTACGAGATCATTATTCTGCCTACTATGGTAGCCAGAATGTAAGGCAACCTAAAATTTGCTTTTACTAAGAAGCTAGCTACTTCTCCAAAGAGATGGCTGTTAGAGACAAAAAACCACCGAAATTTATATATATAAAAAAAAAGTTATATTTCATTGTTAGCACTTTAAGCCCCCTTCTTTGATGGAAGCTAGGTTAAAGGGGAAGCTGAGTAAAAAATGAGACTGAGGCTTTTTTCTGCTTCCTTACAACTAAAGCCCTGGCTCCACCTAAAATACCATTGCTCCAACATGAAGAAAGGCATGTGCAGACACATGGCATGTAGCAAGAACTAATGAAAAGGAGAAAGCTAGAAGGAAAAGCATATTCACCTGGCCCTGGTTTATTCATATATTTCCTACAAGGCTTCATTGTCAGAAAATATGGTTCAATTACTATCTACAAGAACACCCTCTACTCTGGGAATAGAATGAGTGAGGGATTATAGATGCTTAACCTTCATTTAGCCAAAAAGTTTATACTAGAGAATAACACCCACAACTGAAAGGTACATGTAAATCACTCAAGACATAATCTTGAAATTATTTTAGTTCATTGTAAGAATAACAGGATGAGCCACTCTTTGAGCTAAAACCAGTGAACAAGCTGAAAATGAATCTGAAGAGCTATATTCAAGAATGTGTTACCAATTCTTAGTTTGAAGGGTTTAACCTATTAAAACACACACTTGACTCTTCCCAGAAAGAGAGATGAAAGTTGGCAATGATACAAATTCAAATTCTATCTCTACATTCTGCGGTGTGGGTTGAGAAAGAACCTATTTTATTTTGGAAATAACTGGTTGTGTGCAATTATTTTTGCAGGTATTATGATAGTCTCATTTCTATTTTTTTATTTAAAAAACAAATCTATATGCTGCAAAGCACTTTTCTGAGAGTAAAAGAAAAAAGTTAATAAAATCAGAAGTGTCATTTATCTAAGACAACGGCACTAATATGCTAATATGCAGAGATAGCTGGTATTCTACGACTATAGAATAAAAGATATTAAAAGCTTCTAACCACTCTCTCAACTTTAGATAAAGCAAAAGACTGGATCTATAGCAGTGAACATCTCTCAATAAAACTTTCCTAAATTAAATAAAGCTGTCACTCATATGAGGAAAATGAAGACCACTGGGACATCCTTTAACAAATTGCTTCTCTCTCTCTCTCTCTCTCTCTCTCTCTCTCTCTCACACACACACACACACACACACACACACACACACACACACAGGGCTTCCCATTTTCTTGTAAGAAGAGACGTCTGTTTAATCTTGGGAAAGACTTTGCACTTTGTGCTTCTTCATTCATCACAGCACCAACTATATTAATGACCAAAAGCTGAGCTACCAAGCTTGGTTCTCATGGAATCATTGCATTTCCTTGAAGAGTTGTGTTGGAAAACAACAACAACAACAACAATAACAAAAACAGATCTTCAAGTGAGAAAAGAAATGATCTGAAGTAGCTTTGCCAACTCAAAGCTAGAGATGGATGGGCCACCAATTTGTTTTGTTCACTTCCATTCTCATATGCCTGGTTTTGAACTTGGGAGAATCATGATCACTGGGTGATTATTTAAAATAAGACTGAGGACCTGGATGATTCTTCAAACCATTCTAGCATTTTCTTTAGTCATTGCTTCACTGTATGAAATAAAGCAAAAAGCCTTTAGGTAGAAGTCAAAAAGCCCTTTGCCCTCGTTCTATTCTTCCATTCTTTTTAGAAATGTATTGAGAAGAACGCTTTACCAAGTCCATTCATTTCACCTTGTAAGAATTCTATCTTGATATCAATTTTTGATATACCGTATTCTTTTTTTTTTTTCAAACAAAGACTGTGAGAAAGGAAGTGTAGGCATCCTGAGTCTTTTTCTAACATAGTAAAATGCAGCTAATAATGTCTTGAAATGAAAGTACATATAACTAAAAGTAGATCCCATGCTTAAGAAGTGATGAAACAGCAATATAGGGAGAAAACTTTGAGAAAAGCTTCATTTCTTCATTGTCTATTGGAAAATAATACCACATTAAATGGTTTCTTACTTTCAAATCAAGTTATATTTTGCCTTACTCAGATATACCAGTAAAGTATATCTGAAAAGCACGGCATAAATCAGCCTGTGTAATCTAAATGATAAGTCACCAGAAACTTACTCTGTGATTTCAGAAATTCTTTATCTTCAGTTTGAAATCCTAATGATTTAGCTTCAAGGATCTGCCCTGTCCCACTTTTTGTTAAACAGCGAATGATCTATAAATAAAAAGTTAAATGCACTAGGTTGAACTCTCTATTTATAGGAATATTTTTGTACTCAGAATCATTTTTCAAAGTGAACAATCAAAACCTAAATCCTCTGCTTCATAAAATTTAATGGTTACATAATGGATTTTCTTAAAAGAACATACATCTTTATAATTAAATAGAAATTGAAGTAACATTGATAGACTATAACCCTATGATTTACGTGAAACCTGGTACAAGGTTGGTGCTTAATAAATAACATCCTCCAATTAATGCCTCTATTTAATGTATGTTTGCCCTTTGTTTCCCATCTTTCCTAGAGCTGGTGCTCTTTCTGTGCCTATAAGCAATGGCAACTGAAGAGGTATTGTTGATCAAAACCGGCTATTACCTTAAAAGAAAATCAGTGCTGATGCACCTTCCTCATATTGGTCATTACCCATCTCCAACAAATTAGACATTTTGGTTAAACTAAGCCCTTAACAAATAGGCCTCTGTGGTTTTCTTTTTCTTCTTTTTAAAAAAATCATCTTTAAATGTAATAAGGGCTTGAAATGTTTACAACCTTTGTGCGAGCCAAGAAAACAGGAAATCAACACTAATGATTCTGGCTATAAAGACTTCTGTCCACTTCTCACTGCTGGAGCTGTTCATTCCACATAAGGCTTACTTTCTCCTCAATGCCTCCTGGCTGTGCTGTCCTGCCTCCCTTTTTTAGAAATGAATTGAGAAAGATATGAATTGCATACAGCATATGTTGTAATTTATTTAGAGAGAGGTTTGAAGGATGAGCCACATATCTGGGGAAAAGTAGCTTAAAAGTGATCATTAAGAATATGAGAAGCAATATATAGGGGAAAAATACACACAGTGGAAAACGACCAGAAGAAAAAAAAAAAAACTGCCAAAGTATTTTTTCTTACAATACGCTCACTTTTTCTAAATTTCAAAGTGTGATTCTTCTGGATGATTCCAGCCATCTGTGTAGTAAAAATAGATTTGCAGAAGATATGGATATGGACTCCAATCTGTTGAAAGTGGAAAAGCCCTTCATTTTCAAATCTGGCCGGTGTTGGCCTCAGTGCAAGGGGCATCTGGACAGCAGTCACTGGTTCCTTGTGACCATGATACTGAAGATTTCAGAGGAAAAACCTCATAAAAATAAGGCAGGAAAGGAAAACCATGTATCATGAAGACCATATACCTGTCTCTAAGCCATTCCAGGAGAACAGCTGTTGACTGTGGCCTTGGAGAAATTCCAGGAAGATAAAAGAAAAAAAAAAAGTGTTTTATTTTGGTGAAAAGCAAAATCTATATGCAAGAAAAATCAGGAAGCAAATTATACAGGAAAGAACCAAAAGTAGTAGAAGACAGAATATTAAATATTATCGTGATCCAGTCCGCAGTCATAAAAATGTTTCTCTTAAAGCAGTGGTCCAGAAAGTGTGATTCCTGTTTTAGCAGCAGCAGCATTACCTGAGACTGTGTGAGGTACACAAAATTCTGTGCTCAGCCCAAACTCAATGAATCAGAAGCTCTGAAGCCAGAGTCCTCTCATCTGTTTTAACAAGCTGGCCAGCTGACTCTGATAAATAGCAAAGTCTGAAAACCACTGCTTTAACCATTCAGTAAATGACCGCTGAAACACGATTGTCATTTGAGACACATCTCTGCCTGCCAAAATTTTATGTTTATAGACTGAACTCACATTAGATGCATTAATAGGAATAGAAAGGTCAGGGTGCTCAAATGTCTACAGAAGGTAAGCAGCTGTGGCTAGCTGTGTAGGTTGCATGCAGACATCCTGCAAGGCAGGTACCATGAATGAGGGCAGTGGGCCAGGCAAAGACTGATGAATCAAAAACACAGTTCTCGTCCATGGATCCCAGCCATTATTCAGATCTGGCTTCTTTGTTGCTGTGAAGAAATGCATGCCCAGTACTGGTAGATTTTCCAGCTTTTTAAAGAAACCAGAGATAAGAATCTTTATGTATAATTAACATTTTAAAATCTTTACAACTAGTTCAATTTGTCCACATTTAACCTCTATGTGGACAGTGGAGACAAAGGGAGAATGATACAGGAAAAGAGAGTAAAAGTTGGTAAACTTGATGTCTCTCTTATATTGTTTGTTTCCAAAATTATATTTAAACAGATACAGCAATTGCCTTTATACTGTGATTTTAAATACTCTTCGTCTACCATTTCCCAAGAAATCTCTCTACATCCATCTGCCACAACGTCTGAAATGCTATAATTAAAGATAATTGCCATTAGTTTAACTTTTCATGCCTCAAATATTTTCCTTCTCCTAAAATTATCCTATAGTGGTGGTCTCATGAACATGGCCTCTAGAGTCCCATGACCTGGTTTCAAATCCAGTTCTCTTTGTCATTTACTAATGATGCAATTTTGAATATGTTATTAAGTGTCTCTAAGCTAGTTTCTTCAGCTGTAGCTTAAGGATAAACCATATACCTTTATTGTAATGATGAGGAGAAATGTTTGGACCATTGTTCAGGTCCAGTAAATGATATTTACTATTCTTGTTTCAATCAAAAACACTTTCCTGTGATGACTTTATACTAGACTGCTTTCCTCTGGGGATTTGAGAAAAAACTGTTTAAAGACAAAACAGAGTTAACTTGAGAAAAGAACAACATTAAGTGAAATGAATATACATCCAGAGGTCCTGGTGTGCAGCAACAGCAGGGGAGTGTCTTGGTCTACATACTGTACTCCTATCGACCTTGTCCCCAGCCCTCAGATATGCAGGGCTGGTAGAGACATGCTATAGGTTCTCTGCCTACAGATCATCATCAGTATTCCCTTACTGAAGGATTTATTAATACACAAGACTCATTGAAAGCAAGTCATCAAAATAGCTCCTACATATATTTACACACAGCCTCAGGAAATTTTTGAAAATGTATTTGTGCCTCTAGCCATGCCTTATTTCTCCTCCATCACTATGTACTCTTGTTAAGAATTGAAAATAGCATGGGGAGAAATGACAGATACAGGTGAGGGGAAGGAAGGCAGCAAACCACACTGCCATGTATGTACCTATGCAACAATCTTGCATGTTCTTCGCATGTACCCCCAAACCTAAAATGCAATTTAAAAAAAAAAGAATGTATACATACACACACACACACACACACACACACACACACACACACACAAATTTATGCTTATATGTAAAATAAACATTTATATTTAAAAAAAGAATTGAAAATAGCAAAATGTAATGATATAAATTATGTTTCACATTTTTCTGTTCAATGGGAATAATAATCAACTCTAGTTGACATGGGGAAAATGATAAATTCACAGGTATAACCCAGTTCTTGGCAATATCTTCTAGAATCTAAATTAAGTGTCAGCAAACACTCAGAGGTGTCATGCCAGATTTCTATTGATTTTTGCAAATAAGTTTGATGCATTAACAACCTTACTTTGAGGGGACTTAGTTTAGTGAAAATGTGGCTTTGGTTTGTCAGGGACAAAAAATGACACAGGAACTGCCTTAGGGGTGTAGATGGAGAAGTCTATAAAGAGAGAAGGAAAACTTCCATCACAAGCTAAAACTTTTTGAGAAAGAGGCAGACATTTTCTTCTTATATGTCTCTTCTATCACACCTTCCTGCATGGGATGGCATAAACAAATGCCTACATGTTCTAGATCAAAACCACAGTTTGCCCCTCGAGATGTTTAACTCTGCCATTTTTATAAAAGAGAATATGGTCAAAATGTTCAATATAGATATGATTTTATATATTTGTCATGAAAGAAGAACTGAAAATATAACAAAAGAAAACCTCAATGCAGAACCTGTCAGATTCAGCAGTGGACAACGACTTAAACAATCTTCTGATGAAGAGAACAGATTTCCATCTGAAGGGTAGAAGCTATATGGTCTCAAACAATGAGGGACACAGAATGTCTCAAATCAGTTCAGTAAGCATTTTTGAATACCTACTATGTGCCCAGCACAGGGACACAGTGCTGAAGATGAAGGCAGAACTCTGTCTTCTGTCTCTGAAGACCTGGAAATCTAATGAAGAAAGACCTATTATGGGAATAAATATATATTTCATTATTATTAGAATTGTATTAAGTTCCAAGACTGAGTTACCTACAGGATAGTGGTTAGCCCAGTCTGGCATCTCTGGTATAGTTTTCTGGAGGAGATAATGTCTAACATGATTCCTAAGTAACTGTTAGTCTGGCTGTGTGAGTACAAGTTGGAAAGGGTGTATGTTAGACATATCCACTGCTTTTCACCTCTGCTTTTGGGAGCCTAGCACATTTCACCACTGTCTTTAGTTTAGACTATCAAAACAGCCGCCAATGATCTCCCCATGCCCACGGTTGTCCCATTTAATCCATTCTTCACATGGCAGCATGGATAACTCTTCAAGGCATACATTTTACTATATGGTTGTCCTGCTTGAAATTCTTCAAAGGCATTTCCATTGCAGTCAGGACAACATCATAACTCTCTTCCATGGATTATAAAACCTTCAAAATTTAGCCCTTGCTTCTCTTTCTAGTACTCTAGTACTACTTTTCTCACACAGCCCGCACCCCAGGGTCTGGATCATCTTGCTTATTCCTCCTTCAGAACTTCAGCCTAAGTTGTTTGCTCTCTCATTCTTTACATGGTTGTCTGCTTTCCATCCATACAGTCTCTGCTGAAGTCTCTTCCTCAAGACGTCAGCTCCAGCTGCAGCTCAACAGGAGACTTTGCATTTCCTTTACCTCCACAGTTATTACTGTAATTTTCAGACCTCATCCCCACCTTCAGTTTCTTCCCAAGCACCGAATGCAGTGCATAAAATTGTAAATTATATTTACCTTAATTTTAAATTGTAAGTTCACATGTTTAAGGTGACCTCCCCAAGGAGGGTATCGGGCTAGAACTACGTGGGTTTTGTCCCCACTGTTTCCCAGCACTTAGCAAAGAATCTAGCTTTTAGTGGATGCTCAATAAATGTTTGTTGAATGAGTAAAAGAAGGAGGCAGCATGTGTGTGGTGACATGTATATTCATTATCTACTTCTGTGTGACAAGTTACTCTAAAATGTCATGGTTTAAAACAACAAACACATATTATCTCACAGTTGCTATGGGTTAGGACTTCAGGCAGACCTAGGTTCTGGGACTCAGGGTCTCCTACAAGTCTGTGATCAACATGTAGGCAGAAGCCATAGTCATCTTATGGTTCCACTGGGGGAAGACTCACTTCTAATCTCATTCATGTGGAGGTTGGAAGGATTCAGTTCCTCATAGGCTATTGTCTATGTGGCTCTCATAAAAAACAAGAGAGGCAGAGGCTGTGAGCAAGACAGAGATTATGGTCTTTTATAACCTAATCCCAAAGTGACATCCCATTGGTTTTGCTATATTCCATTCTTTAGGCGTGAACCACTAGATCCAGCCCACACTCAAGGGAAGAGAGTAACACACAGATGTGAATACCAGGAGGCAGGATCATGAGGGGGTCCTAGCACAGCATGAAAGGACATTATGCACAGAAGGACTTATTTATGATCAGTGTAGTACCACACTGCTGATTGATAGGAGATATTTGAGTTCTGTGAGGGTGAAGACCACTTTCCTTCAATGACCTCTTTTATTCCCAGTAACTAAGACAGTCCCTAGCACATGGGAGGTCCTCAATATTTATTTCTCAAATGAATAAAGAACAAAATATTTCATGGAGACAGGCTAGTATGAAAGAAAAACTAGCTCTGAAAACCACTTTTGCTTTATTTTTGTTTTTCCATGGAATTTAACACCTCCTAGCATAGTGTATTTATTTATTATACTTACATATCATTGATTGTTTCTCCTGCTGGAATTTGTAAGTACCCTAAAAGCAGTAATTGGGTACTTTTTTCTCTGTTTGTTCTTCATTCGTTTTCCACACATGTATTCCAACTTCTCTGAACAAACATATTTAGAGTTCAACACAGTTTGTTAAATAAATTTAGTTAGTCGCAGTGTAATTCTTAGACCAGAATCATCAGCATCCTCTGTGCAGATTTTCAAGCCTTGCCATAGAACTGCTAGGTATGTCTCTGCAGCTTAAAAACATTCCCTGGTGATTTCTCTGCACACTGAAGCTTGAAAAAAAATTTTTTTTTAAATGATTGAAACAGAATCAAATGCAGGGGAATTGACTCAAGTCCATCCTCTCAACCGCTCCACTGTTTTGCCTGTAGCAACAGTTGTAGTGCAGAGGTTAGCAATGATCTGTTTGAAAAAATATAATCCATAAATCAAAGAGGGGTGACTCCTTTTCTAATCTTAATCTTTCATATTTTCATTATAATATGGCTTCTTTTGGGAGAAAGAGGTGAAGTCACAACTAGCATACTGGGAATTCCATAGCAGATTCCTTCATGTAAACCACCATGGAAAAAAATACTGAGAATACTGCTCTAGAGTATATGTAAGTCTGACCTCAAGTCCCCCCAGTATTAAGTTGCATTGATACCAATTGCTTTATTAATATGAATTACTTCTGCTAATTAATATGAATTACTTGTCAATAAACTGATCTGAGTTAGAAAAGGCACAGGGGTAGGATTCTGAGCTCTTGCCAATATTTCCTTCCTGCTGATGCCCTGAGGCAATGAAAACCAGCAGCAATAACTACAACCACAATAAAAATTCTGGCTACATGGAAAAAAATATCTGCAGCAGTTAATTACCTCTGAATCCTAGGAAAACAGAACCTAAATATTCTCTTAGGTCAGACTCAGTGTCATTACTAAAGAGTGTCATGGAAAGCTGAATACCTGCTATACCAACAATACCTTTCTGAAACAAACAAACAAAAAAAGCTACCAGGAGGAATGCCTTAGGCAGATTTCACGGCAGTGAACCCAACCACCTTTCCCACAGTGGATGAATCCAGAGTCTGATTGTTGCCTAAGAGATAGGCAATTGCCTATAAGCTGCCTGGTGGCCTAACCATGAATATTCTGCCCAATAAGAATGGCACATGCTTGATACTGACAAAAGTAACTGTGGTTTTAGTCACAGTGGTGGACCCCAATAAAACATGCTTCTTAGTATTCATAGTCTTGTGCAATCCCTTTCACTTGAATTTACGCTGAGCCTGTTGACTTGCTTTAATCAATACAGTGCAGCAGAAGGCACTCTCTGGAATTTGGGATACAGGGCTAATCAGCCTGTACCTTCTTTGGGGTGGGCAGAGACTAAGATTTGGATAATTTTCTACCATCTTCATGACACAGCAGCCTCAATAAATGTTTCCTGAATTAACACAGATATCAAACTTTCAAACTTCCAACCTGCAGAGAGAGGCCTGCAATGAAGAGTAGAAGCTCCATTTAACAAATGTGGGACTGGCTGAGTTCAAGACCATTCAAATCTGGCACATTTGGTCTCAGAAATTCTGACATAGTTAAAGGAACTAAAAACAAATTCTCAAGCAACAAGTAGACTGCTTTTAAGCTTTCTCTCAACCAGACTAGGAGCTGAGAAAAAGGGGTAAGAAGCTGAATTTATAAGAAAGGGAGAAAGAGTTTAAGTTACCCGGAACACCACAATTCCTCCTTCAGAACATGATGAATGAAGCCATCAAAGCAACCAGGGTTTTCTTTCAAAACTATTCATGAGCTTGGGCTTCACTGAACGCTGTTATTATTCATGCATCTTTCATCTCTTACAATAAACTACAGTTTCTGAGTGAAAATATCAATACATGTTAGTTTCTCAGGGTGAGAAAATAACTTAGAAATTCATCCTGAGGCAGAAGGCAATGCTCCCACACTGGTGTCCTCATGCCTCTCTCCCAAGCCTTCATCAAATATTCCCACTCTTCATTCTCTCCTGTTCTTCCCCTCCCCGCTTCCCCCTCTGCTAAAAGGGATGAGTATATTAAAGAGTAAAACAATAAGCTTCTCAATTCATTTTTACTTGATACAGGGCACAAAGTAAAGCGTAACCTTGGCCACTGTACATCTACAAGTCCTAAAAAAGAAGAGAGAGGTTATTTCCCGTAATAGACAAATACGTTTTGAGGAATTCAGTTCAGTAGATTCAGTTGATTATTAAAATGGGGAGTAGGGGTGGGATTTGTGCTCTTTATATGTTTCTTTTAATTAGAGAGTTTAATTTGCCAGCCACTTTGGAATGCGTGCCAGAACGTGACAAATCAAATAGCCTTTGCCCAACCAACGGGGCTAAATTCCCCTCCAAAACAACTAACTTGACTTATGGTAGCTGCCAGTGTGCTCAGAAGAATAAACCTCTACTTCCTGTACTTTCCAAGAAATTTTTTGAGCAATGAGTTGTCCATACAAAGGAAATCCATCTGTCAATAATGCCACGGAACACTTAAATAAGCTTCATTATTATAATGTGGAGATTTAATATCTAAGGCAATTATTCTCATCCACCTTGGATTCCTATATTTAGCCAGCACCAGTCTGGGGAGACAACAGATATTCCTTGGAGCCCAGCTTATCTGATAGAACAACATAACCTTTAGGTCTGATAACCATGTCAAATATTGAATACTTAAAAGCAAATGTTATTCTAATTAACTGAATTCACAAATGACAGCAGTTTCTCTTTCCAAAGCTGGGTTGGAAACTTCCCCTCAAGATTCGAATCAGAAGCAGAGCAAAATAGTAATAATAATAATAGCATATGAACATAAAGCCAAGTTTGCATTAGATAACAGGAAGCTATCCATGACCTTCAAAGGTTAGTGGGTATTGTAGCCTCATCTATTTTGCAGTGCATAAGAATGTGATCAATAGGGAATAGTATATCTATACAGCTAATGACCGTCATGAAACTGGCTGGACAGTTTCACAGACAGGATTATGAGACAGTGGGAACAGAAACATGGCCAATTTAACTCATCTACTATAAATAAACTTCCATTTTTCCTCAAATGGCTTTCAGGAACTCAGTGCTACAGTGAGTTCGCCATAGATATTCTACTTATTTTCTCTTTATTATTAGGCTTCCTACACAAGAGATATGTGCTTATTATAAATAAATTAGAAAATAGTGAACAAAAAGAAACATAATTATATACCAAAAAAATTGTACTAGTCCCAACCAAATACACACACACACACACACACACACATATATATCCTCATTTTTTCTGATGAATATGAATATAATATGTAAATAATAACAACTAGATTTATATGAAATACTCAGGCAACCTTTTCAAAGTTAATGTATTTTATTTCCATATAACTGAATACATGTCTACACCATCATTTTAATGGTCATTTTAATAAGGTACCATTATAAAGATGAGTTATAATTGTGTTTAATTACCCTGCTATTATCAGACCTTTCTGTTGTTTCTAGTGGGTATGTGCAGAAATGTTACTAATGTCTTCCACAAACTTTCCAGACTTCACACTTCCAAATAATTACTGGACATTTCAATATCAGCACTTCAAGAAGCTGTTCATTTATATCATCAGTTCGTTCATTAAGCAACTTTTGACATTGTCTTTCGGCATTGTCTCCAGCATCTGCAATATGTGAATATGAATGTTCACACCTTTCCACTAGTTGGTATGCTGGCAGTCAAACCCTGAAAATGTGGTGGGGCAGCCGAAAGTATCCACATCAATCTTGAAATATCTATAAATCTTGCTTTACTTAAAAAATAAAGTGAAATTTTAAATTTTTTTCTCTCATATCCATGTCAATTTTAATATTATGTTTACCCAATAACCACATATTTAGTTAGTGCTCTGTGTTTAAACTGATGTATCATGAATAGCCTGGCACACTGCTATGATTCCTGGGGTTACCTGGCAACAAGTGTTCATTCTGGCCATGACTGGACTTGTAAAAACAATCTCAAAGCCCAATCAGCCAACTATGAGTCAGAAGGGTGATCAACGTGGGGAATTTAGTCTTGGTTCAATGTCATCAGTACCTTCCACTGATTTGTGATCCAGCCTCACACTTTCATATATCTTATCTCATTTATCTACATAGCATCTTTGTGAAGCATCCAGGCAAGAAGAATTATACCCATCATTCTGTATTATCTAAAATGTTGGAGTGCCACTTTTATTCTGCAACTTTAATTGAAAACGGGCTTTGCGAACTTCTAGCCCCACTTCTGATGTTAAACTCTTCACTATTATGTGTCTATGAAATCTTCTTCTCACTTGGATCTCTTAACACCTGGCTATAATGCACTTTACCTGTCCATACCTCCACCTACCAATACCCAATAGGTCATTCTTACATGTTCAATACATACGTAGAAATCTTGTCTTCATGTCACATCACCCTACTCACATGTTTACCTTTAACCTCCTTTATCACAATAATCATCACCTATAATCTTCACGAGCAACTCTTTCCTAGGGCCACATCCTGGACCAGCTGCAATGTCCTTAAATTGTATAGTCTGACCACAATGTTCCATCCTTCTTTCTCAACAATTTCTCCATTTATACCAAATATAATTTTATCTCTTGAATTTCACAATTTTCTGTTGGTCTCTCTGCTCTCAGCCCCTTTTCACCTTGCATCCCTCCTTTATGAAACTGAACTTGATGATCCATCTTCATCTCAACTCTGATGAACAGCATCCGCAACTCCTTTGGCTTTTGATCTATTCTCAGCTGTGCTACAAACCCCACATTTGATTTCCTATGGAAATTTCAAGCTGAATATTTCCAAATGAATTCCTTACAGACCCACATTTTTCCCCCTTATTCTGTTCCTCTGTTTTAGTAAATGGCCCTACCACCTACCCAGTGACTCAAGCCATAAATCTGAAAGTTTTCCTTGATATTTAAGCCATTCTCCTGTCTTGCGCAGTATGTCTTCAAACTATCTCTTGAATCTAATTCTCTGTTTACACTGCCCGAGCTGCAGTCTTGGAACAGGGCTTTATTATCTCTACAAATGACAAAGGCTCCTAACTTGCTTCCCAGGCTCTAGCCCCACCTTCTCCAATCCATCTCCCGTGTTACGTTGATGAATGAAATATGGTGCCTCTTTCTTTTCCAATCTCCCTTCCAAAAAGAGCAAACCACGCCACATTCTACAAAATAGCATGTCATTCTTTCTTTTGACATTTATTTCAAAAGGGTTCGGAAGTAACTAACTTCTAGAGAAATATACAAGAGGATCTAAAAAAAAAAAAAAAAAAACCATCTCTCTCAGGTGAAGAGTGGAATGGTAAGAAAAAAAGATGAAATCAGAGGGAAAGATGCATGTCATTAAAACAAGTACTGTTGTTTGTGTATGTTCAGATCTATATTTGCATCTGCACTTCCTCTAAGCAAAGATAAAGAAGACAACCTAATAAGGTATAAGCGTCATTATTTCTACAAGACAAAAACAAATTAGTTGCTGGTTCTGACACCTGGGAAAAGTGTCTTTCATGGGAAGACCAGCCTGATTCTCAGGCCTCCATGCTAAAAATTATACTTGCGCTTCAACACTCTGGTCCAATCTTTCCTTACTGTGTAGTCTTCCTTGATTGTACTCCTACCTTCTCCCTCCAGTTAATAATTCAGCCTTTCTCACCAGCTCAGGATTTTGGACTTGTCCTCTGTCTGTAGTAATCATGTGTACTGAGAGTTCTTGCTTCTGCCCTTCACTGTAGTCTTATTAGGGGAACAGACTCTGTGAAATTCTTTGTATCCCCATCAATAATGAGACTAATGAAAACATGTCTTAATGCTTTATAGCTGTAATTGAAAGGAAAAAGATTTGCACCTTTTAGTATTTCTTTGTAACCTAAATAGGATGGAGACTAAGACTGACTGTTGGAGAGTTAATTCTAATAATTTACAACATACTTTAGTGTTTCCCAGCCAATCTGTGAGGTTCAACAGAATTCAGCTTTCTGTAATAGCATACATACAATCAAAAAGGCAATACTCAGTAGGTTTACGGTCAAAGGAGGGAAGAGAGAAATAGGGCCAGCCAACCCTCCTTCCAATAACCTGCCCAAGCCTAGACCCACGCGGAGACCCAAGGGTCTGGTAGGCTGGACATGGCTCAAGGCAGACCTGATGGTAATGTCTCCTTCTCTCTCATGTCAATGGTGTTGGACAAGTAGGGCTGTGTCTCTGAGTGACCCCCTAATGCAATGGCTGTAATACTGAAATAGCTTTAGTCTGTAAACACAGCTCAGACCTACTGGTACCCTTGTTCCACTCTTGTCCATCACAGCAGAGAAAGTTTTCTCAGAGTTTATCTGCCTGAGATAGTAATAGTAGAAGGTGAATCATCTCTTATTAGATTATTCCTGCCTAAGTCTCCCAAGTGGGGATGGGTAGCAGATATCTACCTGATATGTCTAGTTCTCCTCCCTTCCCCTAATGGATTATACTTCCCCAATCCTCTGTGCAGTAAGTAGAGCCATGTAACTAGCCTAATCAATAGGTTTGATTATAATCCAGTTCTTCACATATTTTTCTCTGGTGACAGGAAACATGTAAGCATGTGTTGAAATAAAGCTGCCACCAAATGAAAGTGTCCTGAAACACTGAGCTGTTGCATAGAATGTGGTTGCTTTGGGATTCACCAAACCCTTCAGAGGGCTTTTTTGAAGAGCAAGAAATAAACATTTGTTAGATTAAACTACAGAAATTTTTATGTTGCTTGTTATTACAGTATTGCCTAACCTAGCCTGACTTACACAGAGGCTTTAACCCACCACCACGGACTCAATCACTTTAACTTATTTAGAGAAAGAAGCTTAATAATCAGAACAGTTTTCTGGTTGGGTTCTCCTGAAAGATACAAAATTATCATTTCACTCAACAACTATTTTGAACCAAAAACAGATTCACTCTCTAAACTTGGGGGTCTTTTGCTCTATTTTCAAGGAAAGAAATAAGATCAACATGAAAAAATTCTCAAATTAAGGCTAAAAACTGCTTCACATTCTTTAATGTTCCAATTTTCAGACATATACTGATTCATGAGATCATAAGACTGGAACCAGGTGTTCAGAGCCTTACTAAAAAGTGTGTTTTTTCATATGCTCATTTATTTGGAAAGATGTGTGATTCTGGAATAAAGGTGGCAAATGAATTTTAAGTGGCAAAATAAAGAAAGAATTCTGCCTAAAAGAAACATGCATTCATATGTTCATTGCTGCACTATTCACAATAGCAACAACATGGAATCAATCTAGGTGCCCATCAGGGGTAGACTGGATAAAGAAAATACAGAACATTGGGTTGGGCATGGTGGCTCGCACCTGTAATCTCAGTACTTTGGGAGGCTAAGGCAGGAGGATTGCTTGAGCCCAGGAGTTTGAGAGCAGCCTAAGCAACATGACAAAATCCTGTCTCTACCAAAAATGCAAAAATTACCTGGGCACAGCAATGCATGCCTGTGGACTCAGCTACTCAGGAGGCTGAGGTGAGAGGATTGTTTGAGCTCAGGAGTTCAAGGTTGCAGTGACCTGAGAAAATAGGGAAAATATATGCTATAGAATATTATGCAGCCATGAAAAGGATGAAATCGTGTCCTTTGTAGCAATCTGGGTAGAGCTAGAGGCCAAAATCCTAAGATAATTAACACAGGAACAGAAAACCAAACACCTCATATTCTTACCTATAACAGGAATCTAAACATTGAGCACACATGGACATAAATATGGAAAATACAGACACTGTGAACTACTAGCAGGTAGAGTCGGGGTTAAAAAAAAAAAAAAAAAAAACAACTACCTACTGGGTACTATGCTTGCTACTTGGGTAATGGGATCTAGACTCCAAACCTCAGCATCATGTAATATTTCCATGTAACAAATCTAGACATGTATCTCCTGTACCTAAAATAAAAGTTGAAATTTAAAAAAAAAAAAAAAAACAACAATGTTTTACAATGGGCCTAACAGGGAAACAAATCCTGAAAGCAGCCTGGAAAAAATGAAGAACAGTTTTTTTTAACATAATGGGATGGTATGGATGGCCAGCCCTCTCTTTCATCTAATCATGAATAGCTTGGTCAAGGAGACAGTATTTAAGAGGTTTGTTTTTGCCAGATGGAGTAGTCAGATGGTAACAAATGCCTCAGGTACAGAAATGTTCTACATGGAAGAGCTTGTGGCCTTTTAATGTAGTCGATAAATTCCCAGCATGTGGCAGATTCTATACAAAATATGAAAAGTGTCAAAAGAAGCTGGATGGCAGAATTTGTATTTAATTGCCTCTCTCACTTTTTACTTCCCAAGACCCACTTCAAACAGAGGTGTTCACTCCTTACACATTGCCTGCCCAGCATGGCTATTCATCAGTGAGGGTATACTGAATATAATACAATTAAAAGTAAAAAAGGAAAGAAAAAAAAAAGAAATCCATCTTTTAAGAAGGTCCTAAAAAGGGAGACTCTCTTCAAAAATTAAAATAATTACACTTTCAAGTGAAGAGGTCCTTACTGCTGAACCCAGCTCTCAAGCCCCTATGGTTTTGATTACTTAAGACTCTCACGGTAATGTATTGGCCCTCACAAACAGACACTTACGCAGGGTGAGTAACAACTTAACGTCATGGGGTTAGAAATCTGGATGTTATTCGTAATGCCTGTGCATGGGTAATTCAACTCCTGCCTGAAATAGGTTTCCATAGGCTAGCAAAGCAATGTGTCTATGTTTTAGGGCCTTAGACTTAAGACATTTCCCTGAGTTCAGCTAAGTAAATCTAAACTGAAAAATCTGGAGTCAAAATACTTAACTGCTCATAATAATTGCTAAGATATACTGAACCCTTCCTTTATGCCAGGCACAATTCTAAGTATTTTACATGTATTGAATCATTTATGCTTTCACAAAGCCCTATGAAAAACCTATTTTACAGATGAAACACCTGAGACACAGATGGAGTGAATTTTCCCAGAGCCCAGTCAGTGAATGGCAGAAGTGGGACTCAGCTGCCGTCAGACTGGCTCCCCTTCCTGTAGGCTCTAACGCGATACTGTTTCTCATGGGTCATGTGCCTCTGTAAATTTGCGTGAGGTTCCACGAATAAATTACCCATTTACAGATGATGAAACTGAGAGCTCAAGAAAAAGATTTAGAATGTGTCGAAAGCCAGTAAAAGAGCAAGAACATATACCAGGCTCATTAAATTCTAAAGCCCATAAACTCATGAATTAATTTACTTCTTTCCATACTATAGTGCTGCTTTTTAAGATAGACTGTAAATGACTCTTAACAATAAACATTTTTAAGTAATCAAACACTATTTAGGAATTTAAACAGAAATGATGTAAAATGGAAGAGAAGCAAACAGATACACATTTAAAGAAAGATTTAGCGAGACACAGTGCTGATTCTAATGCGTTTCTTCATGATACTAGCCTAGGGTCATGACATCTTCTATGTTCTACTGAGAACCATCACACCACTCACTGCTTCCTGCTATTTTCTTTCCAACCTGGGGAGTCAACATGGCAGCTGATCACTCGATAACCAGATGAACACCAATGGCTGAGAAGTCTTCACTGAGTGTTGCCTTTTTGTGAGTTTTACCCCTTTCTGAGGGTAACTGATCGTGCAATGACAGTATATAAAAGCACAGAGTGCAGAGGGCAAGGAAATGTAATGTTTTGCTCTCAAATTTGCCTTGAGAATGACAAGCACAGATAGTCTGCTACGTAACATGTACATTACCTCAGACCTTGGTTTTCCCTGATGAGATATCAAGTCAATGATGACTCAAGGATTTCCACATCTTACTTTCAAATTATGTCAGCTGCAATCCACAATGCCATTTTCCGAAATCTGTAGATTTCAGAAATCCAGCAACATGTCTTTGTCTGTCTCCTATAAAAGCATTACATCACATGCTCTGCCCCCCTGATGTTGGACTTAATCTGTAGCTTGTGTTTTGTTGGTTTGTGTTTTCTGTATTTTTTCTTACAGAGACAGGATATCACTCTTTCATTCAGGCTGGAGTGCAGTGGCATCATTAGAGCTCATTGCAGCCTTGAACTCTTGGGCTCTAGGCTCAAGTTATCTTTCTCTCTCAGCCTCCCAAGTAGCTGGAACTACAGGCACGTACCAACATGTCCAGCTATTTTTTTTTTTCTTTTTCTTTCTTTTTCTTTTTTTTAAGAGATGGGTTTCACTACATTGCCAGGCTGGACTTGAACTCCCGGGCTCAAAAGACCCTCCTGCCTTCATCTTCCAAAGCGCTGGTATTAGAGTCATGAGCCACCCCACCAGGCCAACACCGTAGCTTGTTTTGGCAGATGTGCCGAATCTGGCAAGAAGAATTGTAAATTTTTTTACGCACTTATGCTTCTATGCCTTCTGTCATGAGAAGGACATAGCTAGAGACGGATCCTTGAGCCTGCATCCTGGAATGAGGAGCAGGTCTAAGCTCACAGCCAGGAGAAGCAGCACAGCAGGTAACCCAAAGCCATCAAAATGTAAAGTAGCAAGAAAAAAATACGTGGTATTGTAAGCCATTGAGATTTTGAGGTTGTTATGCTGCATCACACAGTAAGAGTTGAATAATATACTTTCAGTGACTTCCCATTTCTCCTGTTTCTTAATCCAGTCAGCCCCCTCATTATCAGATCTCTTTTTCTCCAGCTCCCATCACTCTGCTCTACTCTTCATGTGCTACCATTCCTGAGATGTGTATGTTGCCTCACCTGTCTGTTCCTTTGCTTCTGATGCCTTCTACATCTGTAACATTGCCCATGCATATAGTCATCTGAATAAGTCTTTGTGCAAACCTCCTTAGGAAGCGTCCACCAACTCCCCATAAGCAGGTTGAGATGCTCCACCTTATACTTCCTTTAAGACTATATATTATCTTTGACATTTAATGTTTATCAATTGCCTTAAATTATCTAATAGTATTTAATAAATATTCAGTATTATTCACACTAAGCACTAGGGGAATAATAAACAAGACATTATCATTATTTTCTTTGTGATGTGTACAGTCTAACCAATAATCATCAATCCTCTCCATTGTGTAAAGTCACATTTTTATGTCTAACTCATACACTAAGCAACTAACTTCTTGGGAACGGGGACCATGTGTGGCACCCCAGAGTGGCTTAATTGCTTCCACATGCTAAGCCCCAAATTCTACGTATTGAACAAAGGAGTAAATAAGCATACAAATATGTAAAAAACTAAATAAGTAAGCAAATAAAATAAACAAATTCTGCTATACATGTCTTGAAGTTTTGGATAAATCATGAGACATCAATAGGTGTCTTCATGTGAAAACCCAGGAAATCAGGTTACATAAATGCTCTTTTTTTCAAATGCAAACTTAAAAAAAAAAAAAGTCTTGAACAGCAAACTAGTTTATCACCAAAGCTACTTTGAAAGAAAAAAACAAAACAAGGAGAAACTTACCTTGATTCTTTCAGATCAAGTGCAGCAGACTTACACATATAGATAATTCTGGTTATTTTTATTTCACAATGCTGTAATATCATAGTGCTAAAGCCTTCTTTAACAGTTGAAAAGTGACCGTCTTCAATCAATTTTGAATGATATTTTTGATTTTATTGCCCAATGTGTCTTCTCCACTGGATTTACCAGTATCTTATGGTTTATTTATTACTGTCTAAGGGAATACATAATTCCATTTCATTTTCCCCAGCTTTTTAAGTGAAACTAAAGGAATAATTATTTCAGAACCCTTTGAGCTATAATAAACATAAAAGGATTGGAACACTAGCTCAAATGTCTATGCTATTTTGGCAGCTGGGCTTTTGTTTTTGTCACTGATTGATGTTAGTGACTTTCACTAGGGTTTTCTTGAAAATTTATTATAAAGAAAAATTCAAGCTTTTTTTTAAAAAAAATTTACTGCAATATGACAATTTGACATTTATAATCTAGATTATAAATTTTCCTGAAAATTTATTCTAAAGAAAAAATTAAGATTTTTTTTTCAAAAATAATCTACTGTAGTATGACATTTTGACATTTATAATCTAGGTTGTAGGACCACTTTTTTCTTATATGGATATTGTTGATATTTGATAATCTCCATTTGGAGAGTAAGGGCACAAATAAAATAATCATCTTCTTTGCATCAACAGTTTATATTATTGTAAAAGTTGAATGCCTCCAAAGATATTCAATGTGATAGCAACATAATTTTAATGTAATCAACTATGCATGCATACACACACACACACATAAACACACACACAGAGACACACACATACAGACTTTGATTTCCCAATTGCTTGCTGGAGACAGAAAAGGTTAGAACAGCACCTCGTCTCATGTCAAACAGAAAATATCATGCTAAGCTTGATCTGTTGTTCAAAGAATAGAAATATGCTTCACAAGGATGTACCATGAGCTCAAGAACAGGATTCACTTTTCACAGATACATTACTTAACATTTAAAGTGCCTCTGCCCTAAGATTTTACAGAATTGAAATCTAAACAATTAGGTTAAAGAATTATAATAAATATGTTGATTGCCAATTATATGTTTAACAAATTACATAATGAAACCACATTTTCCAAAACAAATGCTTTTTTTAAAACTAAATACACACGCGTGCACGCGCGCGCGCGCGCGCACACACACACACACACACACACACACACAAGGAATTTTAAAAGATGCTACTGTACAACCAAAACAGAGCCTGGGAGAAGACTTTCAGCCTCTGTTCAATTGTAGCTGAAAGGGTTCAAGAATTTGGACATGGACCAACAACGGAAAAGTGCTAACCAGTGTAACAACACGGACGTGTCTCTGGTTTAATTGCCTGTCCTGAAGATACAGGGGATAAGACAGCAAGCTTGTCCTACAGGAACTCTAAGAGGACCCATATTTAAGGTTCTGGGAACTATGAAAAGCACAGGTGGAAAGCAAGGTGAGGCGGCCTCTGATAACAAGGAGATTGGATGAAATTCTATACCTCAAATCTTTAGGTCCCAATGATACCACCTCAATACTACCAAACTAGACAACTATTGATCCTCTATATACACTGTCCACATCTTTGTAAATTGTCTGTTTATTAAACTCCTCAAATTATCCCATTTGATCATGCTATCTGTGTGGACTGATATTTTAATTGGTATTAAGAGTGGGTCAATGATCAAATCTTCAAAGTGGAGTTCTGGGATTTAGTTATTCATATGTGCAAGATATGTATATTCCTTTTTTTCTGCAGGAAACAGAAAACAGATAAGCCATGCATCCGGCTCATTATGGTCCTAGAGAACAAACATGGGGAAAAAGAGAAATTAAAGGCTATGAACCTGTGGTGAAGGCTTTTTGGTAGCTCTGAAGGAGTCTCTCATCTCTATTGGTAAAAGGGCAGATATGGTTAATCAATTACAGAGTTCATAAAGATGAAATGGACTGCTAGTCTATTAAAGTACTGCTTGACATATATAGATGGAAATAACTTTGGTTGCCTGAGAAGAATGTAGCTCATGTTACCATGACAGAGATTTGGCCTCTTACCAATTTTCAGAACTAAACTAGTTCACAGACTCTTAGCCCCTTCACTGAGAAAGAATCTTGCAGCCTGACAAAACATGTATCTTGTGACTCTTTCGCCATGCTTTTCCAGAAGAGACTTCCATGTAACCATTTACCAGACTGACTGTGCTCTAGAAAAGTGAAAATAGCCTGACATTTTAGGGGTTATCAGATACTGACACTGAATTCATGCTAATGTTTGAAGACCCTAAATGCCAATGTGATCCACCAGTCAGAAAGGAAATAGAGAAATCGGGTGACAGATAGAAACTTGGCCCAAGCCCATCTAATGGCAGGTCCAAAGTTACCACAGATACGTTATAATATTATGTTTCTACTATCAGGAGAAGAAATATGTTTAGTTAATGGGCAGCATCCACACTGGATCCCTGACCACAGAGTAAGGACTATTATGTTTATCAGATGTAAGCTAATGAAACCTCCACTCTCTGAGGATTTGCAGAGGTGGTGGAGTCCTGAAAAGATAAGTAAGCAACAAGAAAGGGATCCCAGGTATGGGAGGGCTCCATATAGGGAAGAAATGTTCTGAGAAATAACTGGCAGACACAACAACCTTGTTCTGAACTCAGCCTCCTCCAGCACAACCCTGTAAAACTTTCCTTCAGCCCTGCCTGTTTGCAGACAGGCTTCTCTGCTGTGCTGCTTGTTGCAACCTTGCAGCATATTTTCACACTGTCTTTAGTAAATCTGCCTTTCTTTATCTACAACTGTCTTGGTGAATTCCTTTACTGCCTGTGCCACCAGCACAGGCTTGCTGCTACCCAAGACAGAGATTATTGCCACCATCAAAAACCTGGGTTATATGGGCTGATGATTCATACAAAAACCCAAGAAATAGACATGCAACATTGTCTCTCCTTTGTCTTACCATATTCTCTATATTTTATATTGTATATTCATTAATGATAAGAGGTAGGCACCTACATATTTGTTTTATGCTCTTCTATACAGTACTTTTAAAATAACCTGCACCTTTAATTCCTTCATACTCTTAAAATAGCAAAACAATGTCATTTTACAAGAAACATAATAATTTGCATATTAGCTGGTCTTCAGTTATGAGAAAAACAAAAGTATAAAAAATTATAGTGCACTACTCAGCTCAGCAATACGAGTGAACAATATACAATAATGACTATTGCCTTCATGCCAGATATGTGTTAGTATATAGTGGAATACTATGGAGAGGAAATGAGATGGTGGAAAGACAGCTGTGTCGAAGATGGGGAAAATGAGGCACAGAGAGATTAATTGTCCAAGAGTATGTAGCTGAAAATAATTTAGAGCCACAGTGCAAGCCAAGCAGTTTGCTCTTGCCTATTACTGCACAAACAAAGGAGAAGCCGTGTGCAAGTGCATGAAACATTGCTTCTTCAACACATCCCTCAGGAAAGCTGGAAAGAGGTCACATTTCAGATTTTATGCAGATGGCTGCCACTTTTCTAAGCTAAATGACTAAGTCTATAATCTTGGAACATCACTTTGAGCTCTTGGTGGGTTATTTTGGGAATAATAGGTAAAATTACTATTACAAAGTATACTACAACATTGTGATTATTCCGGGAGTTCTCTTTGATGTGTTTTGTTTTGATTTTTGGCTCCCTATTTTAATTTCCATTTTTACCTTCTTTTTCCAATGAACTAATTCTCTTCAGCAATTCTTGTTTATATTCCTTGAAATTCTAGAGACATTTTTTAACGGAAAGATTTGATTTGCTTGAATTTTAGAACAGAAAACACACCCATGCAAAGACAAGAGCTGAAGTGAAGGAGAATATCTGCTTTACAACGGACAAAATTCAGTGTGAGGTTTGTTGTGTCCTAATCGTAATTATGTTCTCACTCTAATGTTCAAATGTATCAAAGCCCAAATCTCGAGTCCATACACAGATCATTATAAAAGATGAGAAGAGAAATAAAGTAAACTTTTCATTACTGGAAAAGCAGAATGCTGGAAAGTCCTTAATAACTGAAATTTACCTTCACTTGCACGAAATAAGGCAATTTTATCTTCTTATTGATAATACTTGTTAACATCGAAGATGTTCTGATGGAATATAACTCAAGTGGTCTTGACCTCTGCACTCTTCACTCCCATAACTCTGGACCTCATTCCTTTCTTCCTCCCTCCCTTCTTTCCTTTCCTTCCTTCTTTCCTTCCCTTCCTCCCCTCCTTCCCTTTTCTCCTCTCCCCTTCCCTCTCCTCCCCTCTCCTCTCTCTCTTTGCTTCCACCACCCCACTAATACCAAGGAGCCCAGGAAGGAAGAAGTAAAATAATACAAAAGAACATAAATAAGAGGGTGCCACATAGAAAGAAACTCTAGCTTAATCAATAAGGGGATAAAGGGAAAATAGAAAATAATCCAAAATTGAGGCGATCTATTTAAGAAAAATCTTTCTAAGTTTATTTCTCTACCCAGTTTGTATCTCAACTGTTTCTAATATAATCAGACTTAGATAATCTAATTGTTCTTAACTTGGTTAAAATTTTTTTACTTATTATGTGATCCACAAGGACACAAAATCCTTTTTTACTGTTAATTTTAATAATCAGCCCTAAGTGCTAAGGCAGGGATCACAAACCTAAGACTCTACAGAGAAAGCAGATAATGAAAATGAGTAAAGCAGACTTGGCCATAGACAAAACACAGCCTACATGTGGTGGTAAATAGTACCGGACCCTTAGCCTCTGTCTTTAGGGACAACACCTCCAGCCAAGCGTTTCTGATTCTTAAGAAAATTTTAAAAATCTGATTATTATGTGCCATTGGTCATGGGCATTTTTTCCTCAAGACCCCATTCTGATTCTGGGCTTGCTTTCCCGTCAGTTTTATGACCTTCAATCAGGAAACCTGACTGACCCAAAAGGAAGACTTCCCTAAGCAATAGAAACAGCCTGGAGGAGGCATTTAAAAGAGACATTAAATTACCTTGTTCCTCCCACAAAAAGCACAAACTCTAATAACATAATTCAATTGTGGCTGCTTTACCTAATCAGAAATCCTCCTCTCCAATGGGGATAAAATTGCATCTCACTCATCCCTAGAGCTTTCCATTAGCAGATTTTTTTAAGTAATAAAAATATTAAAAATCCACACCATAGTAAAAAGATAATTTAAATATGAAGTATGCATATGCATATACAAAATTAAACATTTACAGGTTTCCAAATATAGTATCTAAGGGTTCCATATCTGTGGACTCTGTATCTGTGGGGTTTCTATCTGTAGAGTCAACCAACTGTGGGTTGAAAATATTTGGGGGTAAAAGTGTCTGTACACGTTTGCACCTTTTTTTCTTGCTGTTATTGCTGAAAAATATAATATGACAACAATTTACAAAGCTTTGCATTATATTAAGTGTTGAAAGTAATCTAGAGATGATTTAAAGTACACAGGAGGATGTGTGGAAGGATATAGAACATTGTGCCATTTTATATTGGGGACTTGAGCATCCACAGATTTTGGTATGCCAAGTGCTCTGGAACCAACCCCCAAGAATACCCAGGGACGACTGCATATAGAAATGAAACTCTGTTGGGGGAAGTATTAACTTCTACAATATTTGGAAGCAATTCAACAATATATGCTAAAATTAAAAATATACATATCCTTTGACTAGGCCATTTGACTAGGCCCTTTCACACCTGGGAATCTATCTCATGGAAATATAAGCATGGATGGGTAAAAACATACACAGCAGGCAAAACCTAGAACAAGATGAACAGCCATCAATAAGAGAACACCTGAGGAGTCACAGCATAGCCATGCAATATTATACATTATGTTGCTGCCATTAATAAAATCAAACAGAGCTACATCAGATGGCTTGAAGACTTTTCATCATGTATGCTTTCATAAGAAAAGCAAGATGCAGGCAAGTCTGAATAATGAGATCTCACGTCATCCAACTGTTTGAACATTCATAATTACCAAGAACATTCATAAGTACTTTGCTTTTGTGTATGTGTGTGTGTTTGTGTGTCCATGCAGAATTATTATTTGAGCAAAGAGAAAAATATGAATGGGTCCATATTATTACATGATTATGTTTTTAATATGGGCTATGAGGGAGGGGAGAGGTTGATGAAGATGAAGAGACAAAGTGTCCCCACTCCCTCAAAAAAAATTTATCTTAACACGTATATAGTTACACATGCAAAGTGTGTGTGTGTGTGTGTGTGTGTGTGTGTGCGTGTAAATATGTGAATACTACTAGAAATTTTTTAAATTAAAAAACTGTATATAATAAAATGAGTTTACTCACTCATTTAGCAGACATATATAAAAGATTTGGGAAGCCACATATTAGTAAGGGCAACTTCTATGCATCTGTTTGTTCTGATTTTCTCTATGTTCTCTATCTGTAACTCTCCACAATTTATACCTTAATTACAAATTCTCTTTTATTTAACTGGCTTTGGGATTCTCCTTCCTTCTTTGCTCACATGTGCTTAAGGAGTTTCTTCTTGCTTGGAACAAATTGGGCTTTCCTGCTTCTCTTCTCTGGAGATGACCTTTCCTCAACTTGTAGGACAATTCAGATATCTGTTCCCTCTTCTTGTTTCTCTCACCTCACGAGCAATCTCCTATCCTCACCCAAGATTCTCTGGCATACTATGGTGGTGTAAGTATAATTTTTTTATTATGCTTTATCAATTTTTGCAAGAATAGTAACTTCAATAGTAAACTCACTATAGAGAATAGTCTATCTCTAGGAGACTCAATTCAAGCTGGTAACATTCTTTGAGTTTCTGCGGCAGGCATTTGCTCACCCATTGGAAAAGGGGAACTTTTACCTACAGATAAACAGATAGCAAGTTTTTTCCTTTAAAAAATGGAGATATGCTTAACTTGATAATGTGTCAGTCATAATTTATTACATTGCAGCACATGCCTAATTTTTCACTCAAATGGAAAAAAAACAGGATTTCTTATTTATCAGACAAAATTAATGTAAAAAAAATTCATTGTTATCCAAGATGAGTGACAGGGTGTGCTCATAACTGAAAATAAGATTTTTTATCATTATAACTTTTCTGGACAGTAATTTTGTAATATGCCTCAAGAGACAGCCTTAAATATTTGCATGCTTTGACTGACACATTACACATTTGGATATTTATACTGAGAAATGATCAAGGTTTATCAAAGATTTTTGTGCAAAATTGTTTATGAAGAATTTAAACAGATATCAAATCACAAGGAAACAGTTAAGTAAAATATAGCAAAGCTAAATGATTTAAGTATGCAACCAGTAAAATTAAGAATTTGTACTAGAAAATTGAGCTCAACTAAGAAAAATATACAGAAACAATATGAATTGGTAAAAGCAGCATAAACATGTACAAAATCTAACTAATGTTGTGTGTTTGTGATATCTAACTTTCTATACGATTTACCGTGTAATTATATATACATAAAGAAATTTACATTTTTAGAAAAGGGAGAATTACATCAACAATAGTTATAATTATCTCTGAGTGGCAGCATTTTTATGGCATATTCTTTTACTTTTTACTTCTTTTTACTTTTTTCTAGTTCTGAAAATTCTGCAATAAATATGTATTACTTTAATAACTTGCTTTTTAAAACGCAATCACAAAGAAATAGAGAATGCCATAGACAGAGGTAAAATTCCACTGCACCGCTCTTTCTTTCTCTTTTACACATTTGGGAAAATTGATCTGCTGCTTCACCGTTTATGAATTCTCCTGTGGACGAACAAGGGCTTCCTCCCATTTTTTCACAAGAGTGCTTCAACACATATGATTGTAAAGTTTTGTCTTTTTTACTGTGTAATATTTTCTATGGTATATGATTAAAGAAACATAGCAAAATGTTAACATTTTAAAATCAGGAGTTGGAGAGCTCATAGGTGCCTGTCACATTATTTTCTCTAATTTTATGTTTGAAATATTTTATGAGTAAAATTACATGAAAAATTAAACAGATGTGTGAAATATAGTATTTAACATTTTTCTCTTACATTTGTTAAATTGCCATTATTTGGTTAAGTATATGTTTTAAAGGCTATGTGCCATTCTAGTAGTTAAAACAGCAAATCAAACCGTCTCTTAGTGAATCAGAGGCTTTAGTGCTTCATGCTACATGGCTGGACTTACTACAGCAGGTCTTAGGCAGAAGACATTTCTCCATTTTCATTAAAATAAATTACATGACAACTGCCTAGAAATTTTTATAAAACTTTCAATTAATTAATTAATTTATTTATTATTATTATTATTTTTTTGAGACGGAGTTTCGCTCTTGTTACCCAGGCTGGAGTGCAATGGCGCGATCTCGGCTCACCGCAACCTCCGCCTCCTGGGTTCAGGCAATTCTCCTGCCTCAGCCTCCTGAGTAGCTGGGATTACAGGCACGTGCCACCATGCCCAGCTAATTTTTTGTATTTTTAGTAGAGACGGGGTTTCACCATGTTGACCAGGATGGTCTCGATCTCTTGACCTCGTGATCCACCCGCCTCGGCCTCCCAAAGTGCTGGGATTACAGGCGTGAGCCACCGCGCCCGGCCCCAATTCATTAATTTATATATGCACCATTAGCAAGCATAGAAAACTGTGAGAAAAGATTACTTTCTTCATTTTGACCAAACAGGAAGAATGTTCTTCTTTTATGTAAGAGAACATATTTTACCTGATACTTTAAGTAGAGAAATAAAAAATTAAAAAGAAGAGTCTTTAAACCAAGAATCAACTGTATTCACCCCTTTCTTTAAATTTGCATCAGGCTTTGAGATTTGATATTTGTTGTGAGAGACCAGTCGGAATCCTTCTTCATGAGCAATAAAGGCCCTTGATTCTGAAAATTAATCACTTATTTTTCCTATTTCTCTAGGGAAAAAGGCAAAATTAATAACATTAAGCAAGTTATACCAGGTTTTATGTGTCACCTACCAGGTATTAATTATACATAATTCAAACGTAATTTTTTTTCTTTTGTTTTTTACTTTAAGTTCTGGGATAGTATGTGCAATGTGCAGGTTTGTTACACAGGCATACATGTGCCATGATGGTGTGCTGCACCTAGCAACCCATTATCTAGGTTTTAGGCCCTGCATGCATTTTTACTGCATATTCTTCTTTTTACTTTTTTCTAGTTCTGAAAATTATACAATAAATACGTATTGCTTTAATAACTTTGTCCTAATGCTCTCCCTCCCCTTGCCCCACACCCTCCAACAGACACTGACGTGTGATGTTCCCTTCCCTGTGTCCCTGTGTTCTCTTTGTCCAGCTCCCACTTGTGCATGAGAACATGCAGTGTTTGGTTTTCTATTCCTGTGTTTGCTGAGAATGAGAGCTGCCAGCTTCATTCATGCCTCTGCAAAGGACATGAACTCATTCTTATTTATGGCTGCAATAGTATTCCATGATGTATGTGAGCACATACAGTATTTATTAAAGTTTAGCTAGTAAAACAAAGTCTTTATCAGACATGTGTCATATTAGCTATAAAAGGTTTCTCAGAAATAATTTAAAGAGAACTGTCCATTGGCATTTCCAATGACGTAGCAGATAAGTGAATATCACCTGTCATTTCTGACATGAGAGAGGTAATGAATGTTAGGATGTCCTCCTTAGTTCTAAGTCATCACCAGTCCTTGTTCTCTCTCCCACTCCCAATTTGCCTGTGTTGTGTGCACAGATCCTAGCAACATATTATGTCTTGGGTAGAAAAAAGAAGTGACAATAAGATGACTTAACTTGTCTCTATCTCTGGGTTTCTCTATATTTCCATCTCTTTGCATTAAAAAAAAAAAAAATACCAGAACAAAGCCTAGTTCAAAGAAGAGAGCTGTCACTGCTTCTCTCAAGTTTCTAAGAAAATGGTGCAATATTGTGTAACAAGAAATAGCATAATCTCATTGAGAGAAACTCCTGTACTTAGAACAACTGAATTGTAGAAGTTTATGGCTTAATAAATGTAGGAGGAATTCAATTTTTAAGTTAAAAAGAAACATGGAACTTGTGCTTCTGGCTATAGTGAAGTAGACTGTAATGGCCCAAAATTCACTGAAAGCAATAAAAAAGTAAATAAAATTCAAAATCGGGGGAAAAAATATGTCAGAAGGTAGTAAGAGAGATTGTAATGCAATCAGGACTTGAGGGGTTAATATTCTAAAGGAAAGAAAACTTCAGAGATGAACCACAATACTATAAGATGTTTTTCTCCTTCAAGGTTTTGCTAATTCTAGGCACAGACTGAATCATGGAGAGCAAAAATGGCTGAAAATTTGGTAAAGAACATAGGAGATATATGGTAAACAATGGCAAGATCCTGCATATATATAACTGGAGACCTGTGGGAAGAGAAGAGAGATAGTGGGACCGGTACAAATTTGTAGCGACAATGTCCAAATATTTTCCAATATTGGTGAAAGACATTATGCTACAATTTTTTAAAACGTTTAAAACTCCAACAAGGTTAGATACAAAGAAGACTGTACCTGTCAAGATCATAGTAACACTACCCAAAAACAAAGAAAACAAATTTCTTCTTAAAGCAGCCATAGATAAAAGACACATTAGCTTCAACAGGGCAAGTAGACTATACCAGACTTTTCAACAGAAAAATGGCAACTAAACGGTAATGAAATAGCATTTTTAAATGTTAGTGGAAAATTACTGCCAATCCTAAATTCTGAAAAAGGCGAAACTGTCCTTTAAAGAAGAAATATATAAATGTCCAGATAAGCAAAACTAAGATAATTTGTTGTTAAAGATATCTACTACATCAAAATAAAATGATCTAAGGTGGAAACATAAAAATACAAGAAAGAATAAAAAGCAATTATAAAAGTAAATGTGTAAGTAAATTAAAAGATTACATAAAAATGGTAATATGGGTTAAAATATATGTATCATTAGTTATCAACAAAAGAGCTTATAATGTTATCTATTAAAATTCCACAGTGAACATTAGGCTTAATAGTAAAATATTGAGTGTTTGGCCTGAAATTAAAAGAGATAAATATTTGTTATCATTACTTTTATTTAAAAGAAGGTTTAAGCCAGTATTATAAGAATTTCTTTTCCCAGGAAAAGAAATTAAGAAACAGAAAGGACAGACTGAAATGAATATTTGCACAGAAAATCCAAAAGGGTCACAACCCTTTGAATCAACTAGTGAATTTAGCAATGGGGCTAGACAGAATATCAATATGCAAAATATTTTGTATTTATATTCTGGCAAAATGAATAGAAATAAAAACATTTAAAACTGTACAATTTAAATAACTCAAAACCATGAAATGGCTTTGAATAAACCTAACAAATGACATGGAAGAGCTCTACACCCCAAATTAGAAGACAATATTGAGAAAAATGTAAGAAACCTGAAATACATAGAAAAATATACCTGGTATGGTGAATGAAAGACTTAGAATTTTAAAGACATCAAGTCTCTCCAGATTGATTTCATAAACTTGGCACGATTCCCACCAAAATTTTGGTAGGCATTGGTTTTTGTCTTTGTTTTTGCTTTAGTTTTTAAAATTTGATTCTAAATTTACATATAAAAATACGAATGACAAAAATAACCAAGAGAATCTTAAAGCAGGAAAACTAGAAAGCCATAGGGACCATACAACTAGTTATTAAGTGTGATTTCAAAATAATTGAGAAAGTGTCACATAAGATACAAGAATCACAAGAAGAAACATGAGACAGTTGTTGAGTCAACTGAAATCCAGTTCAAAAAAAAAGTAAAATTTCAATCATACTTCATACTCTATGCAAAAATCAATTCCAGACTGGGGATCTAAGTATTAAAAGTCAAAAGATAAAGCTCCCATGGGGAAAAATAAATGTTTTGATGCTAATGTTATGATGATGGGGAAAGTAATGATTTCTTAAACTGATACAAAAATCCATAATCACACAAAAATAATTACAAATAAAATATTAAATAAATTACCTTCATTAAAAGATATCAGTGAAAAACCAACTCTTTGAGAAAAAAAATATATACATATATATATATATATATATATATATATATATATATATATATGTGTGTGTATATATGTATATATATCAGCTGGACGTGGGGGCTCACGCCTATAATCCCAGCACTTTGGGAGGCTGAGGTGGGTGGTCTGGAGTTCAAGACAAGCCTGGCCAACATGGTGAAACCCCATCTCTACTAAAAATACAAATAATAATAATAATAATAAATTAGCCTATCAT
Organism: Saimiri boliviensis; assembly: GCF_048565385.1. Lineage (NCBI taxonomy): Eukaryota > Metazoa > Chordata > Mammalia > Primates > Cebidae > Saimiri > Saimiri boliviensis. Next base: position 41,704,709 of record NC_133457.1, on the reverse strand, counting down.
GGTGGCAGGCACCTCTAATGCCAGCTACTCAGGAGGCTGAGGCAGGAGAATCTCTTGAACCAGGGAGGCAGAGGTTACAGTGAGCCGAGATAGCACCACTGCACTCCAGCCTGAGCAACCAGAGTGAAACTCTGTCTCTCTCTCTCTCTCTCTCTCTCTCTCTCTCTCTCTATATATATATATATATATATATATATATACACACACACACACACACATATATATTTGCATATATATATTTGCATATATATATATATATATATATATATATATATCTCCACAGTGCAAATATTTAATGAAGTACTTAAAAGAAAATGTCAATTCACTATTTGAATACAAACATGGATGAAAGACTGAAACAGTTACTTTACAAAGAGGATATAAGTATCTCCCCTAAGTTATGGAGAGGTGCTCAACCTCATTAGTAATCAAGGAAACAGACACACCAGAGTGGTTAAAACAAAAATACTGATCATACCAAGTGTTGGAAAGTGTGTAGAGCAACTGTCCACTGAAGCTGAACTTATTTATGACTTAAGACATAACATTGCCACTCCTACATGTATAGCCAACAGAGATTAATACATATGTTCACTAAAATAATGCACCAAAATATTCCTAATAGAACTATTGGCAATACCCACAAGCATTTTTTTAAAACCCCAAAACAACTCAAATGTCTATGACGAATAGAATAGATAATGAAATGGTGTTTTTGTCAAACATGTAATACTATACATCAATAGGAACCTATCAATTAGTGTTAAAGGTAAAAAAAAAATGAATTGTACAAATGAAATTTTGAACAAAATGAACCAGACAAAAGAGGACATGCTATATGATTCTATTTATACAAAGTTCAAAAGCAAAACTTGGGAGGTAAAAGCCCTTTTGTTATGCATAGTTGTAGAACACCAGGGGAAGTATTCTTGTTGGCAAATAGGTCCTATGAGCCCAATGAAAGGTAGCAAATAAATGAATGGAGAAGCAGAGTGTGAATATCAAAGTGCTAATATTCAAACTGGTTCAAATGTTCCCGTTTTCTCTAATTTGTAATAGTAGTTGACTTTCAATAATAAGAAAACCATAAGACATAGCGTCTGTGTAGTTCTAAATATTATTTGTACTCAATTCAACTACTCACTGAGTAACAGTCTACCCAACACTGCAAAGTTTCATTACTGAGAAGAAGGATACAAAAGAATCTCTTGAAATTCCCAGGTTAAAGAAAACCTATATTTGAACCACATAATTCAGGGTAGCAGATGCTAAAAACAGCTGGAGTGCATGATTGTTTGCAAAATATTGAAACATATATTTTTATTCTGAGGAAAGGTATTTATAGGAATTTTCATCAGGATTTCTATTTCAATTAACAGAGTGATTTTCACAAAACATTTCAATCACCAGATAATTTAAGTCAATATACCTAGTTGGTATTAATATATCCTATGAATATAATTATGTTTATCAAAATTCTTGCAGAAAGAAACTGTAGGAAATTTTTTTTAATGTTTTTTCTTTTTACAAGTTAGGCATTTGTTCCTCAAAAGAAATCTAATGTTTGTAGACATTATAACAGACTAATAAATAGACAAGTTTTCATGGCAGGACAAGTACTAGCTTCAAGCTGAAAGAGCAGTGCAAGGTGAGAAAACATCCAAGTAAGACAAATGTGTCACAGAGGTTCTGCTTATACCACCTGACCATTAATAAAAAATGGAGAAAGCACACCAGCCACATGTCAAATAAGCACCCTGCTGACCAAATGGCCTTTAAAAATTCCACTGCCGGATAAATTATTCAAACCTTTTGAATTCTGCTCTCCATTTTTTCTAGTAATTACCAAACACATATTGAATCTGGAATTTGACTTCAAAGCAGTCATTTCAAGTTTTCTTTGTGCCTTAAGAAATTCAATATTAGAAATAACATGAGAATTGGGCAAAGAAGACTGACCTCTTTGCCCTTTGCTATGTAGAGAATTGGTTGGCCCATTTTCTATAATATACATGTCTTCGGTAAGGAAGCTGTGCTCCTGAATAACAGGATGTCAGTTTCCTAACAGTACGTAAGACAAGGAAAACATAGCTCTCAGCTACTGAATGATAAACCAATGAAAAGAAACTCATCATTATGGAATGTCAGATGTTTAACCTTACAACAATTATTTGAGGAAATCATTACTATCCTATTTGACAAATGTAAGAAAAGATACTTAAATGAAGCAATTACTGTTTGCAAGGCCACAATGCCAGTAAATGCCAGATCTTGGAAAAATAAGGCTCTATTATCTGCACTGTACCTAAGGCAGCCTCCTGTTTCTGTATTAAACAGTCTTCTAAACCCAACAGCAAAATAAAGGCATTTTTGTATATTCAAAATTATGTTTGCAATATTGCTATTTAATTCAAGGGACTTGGAACATGTTTTTAAGATAGATCTATTATATTGTGCTGGAGAAAATTCTCAACTTTGAGTAGTCCATCAGGATTTTGGACCTGTCTCCAGCTGTGTAGACATTGGAAAGTTATTAGTCTCTCCAAACCTCAGTTTTATGTATTTGCAAAATGAGATGGTTAGGCTCTCAATGCATGGTAACTACTTGTTATTGTTTTATGACTTGGCTCAGAGATTACAATAGGGTAGGATAATGTAGACAATTGAATTAATAGTTCAAATTCTTCACTCTCCTGGCACGGAATTATATATACACACCCTCTGCAGTGGTCCCATGGTGAACAAGGTGCTCTTCCCTTCTCCTTGACTCTGGGTTTGGCTAAATAAATTGTCTCGGCCAAGGAGATATTAGCAGGCATGATGTGATCAGAGCCTTAAAATATGCATGATGGTAGAGCTTGCCCTCTTATACTTTATAATCTGCCACAAGAAGAGCCTCTCCTTGGTATTGCCTGTCCCTTTAATCTTGGACTCACATGAGACATGTAGAGGGGCAAACCTTAGTCCAATTCAGATGACAGCCTAATGGAGAGCTACCCAGATAAGACCAGTTGACATCGGCCAACTCTCATGAGAACGAATGCTTTTTGATGTAAGTCAGTGAACTTATGGAGTTCTATGCAGCAAAAACTGTCAAAGAAAAAAATATTAGGGGAAAATATTGCTGGAGAGCCTCTGGAAATCTCATCGCTCCTTCAGTTCTGTTTATATATTGGTCAATCTCATGACCTTTCACTTAAAGAATGGGTTTCCCAGCTAAAAGTTTGGAAAATATTGGAGTGGATTATTACTTAATTTGAGCAAGAAGATTTTGTGATTCAAAGGTCAATTGCAAAAATAAAAATAACAAAATAACTATTAGAAAACACAACATGTAAAACCAACTATTCTAAGTATATAAATAGGCTGATCAGGAAATGAACATAAACCAAAATATTTTCTCATGTAACAAGAATTACAATGTTATGATACTACATTTCAGCATCTACCAATATATGGCACTTAATTTTGTTTTTTTGGAATAACGATATGGCATAGAAGACAATAAATAGGTTGGTAATTGATGGTAATTTAAATAATGTATTTCCTTTTTGGAAAATTAGCACCATCTTTTAACTGGGCTCTCACTCCAGTGGAGAGAGGATTATTAGATTTATTTGTTGTTTGCTGCTGCTGCTGCTGTTGTTGTTGATGTCATTTCTCTTTACTTTGTGATCAGAAAGTGACACTAAATGCCCCAGAGGTCACTGGCCAGAGGTGAGTAGCTTCTTCATTCAGATAGTGTCAGTGGCTTTTGGTTATCAACAATTTTACTGCTTGTCTTCCACCCAGTAAGGGCACCTGCCTGCATTTGTGACCTCTAAGACAGATCCACGGCAAACAAGGCAGTTGGTCTGAAGCCTTCCAAAGAATACACCTTTGTAAAGCAAAACTGGTGAAGCATGATGAATTCTGCTGGTAATAAACATTTTACATTTCCAGAGAAGCCCATATATATGTTGTGTAAGAAATATAAATATTGACAACCCCAATGAGAAATCTCTAAAATTAAGCTACATTACCCACTTTTAAAAAGATTTGGCTAAATAGACTCATTTTGCTTTTTTCCCACAATTCTATTGTTATGAGTACGGAGAGCTTATCTTTCCCAAGGTCCACTTTAATGTAATATGAATAATGTGTGTTCTCAAAGATTGTGCGTAGAGTGGGAAGGAATAAGTTTTGATGTACTACTTGGCTCTCTTCTCAGCTTTGTCACTAGGACTTCCAACAAGAAGCTGGCTCTAGCTGTAAAACTTTTAGTTTCCTCTTTAATAACTTAGGGTAGTGGTTCTCAAATGTTAGCTGAATCAAAATCACCTGAACGGCTTGTTAAAACACAGATTGCTGGGCCCTATCCCTGGAGCTTCTGATTCCCTATGTCTGGAGTGGAGACTGGCAATCTGCACTCCTAACAGGTTCCCAGGTAACTCTGATGTCACTGGTACAGGAAAGATACTTTGAGAAACAATAGAATAAGATGACTCGGACAGGTAACTTTACCCACCTGACTTTAGTGTTCTCCTTTGTAAACACAAGAGTGGTATTCTATCCCCTCGGAAAGTTTGTTCCCTCCTACCAAAAAGTAATGAAGGATTATCTTTAAAATGGTTTTATTATCTCTTCTTACCAGAACCTTATCACAATTGTGGTTCCTTTCTTTGCGAGCATGCAATGAGTTGAAACTAACCTGAAGTATCTTTTATTGGAAAGAATACATTGTTGTCGTCTTAGCATTTCTACAACTTATTTTTCCTGAGAAAATGCATTCTCATTGTTTTCCCTCTCTCTGTACTTCTTTTGAAAGTGGAGGGAAATGGGAAATCTTGCCCTCCAAATAACCCCGGAGTCCTGGGAGATGCTGTTGAAAAACCATTTGCTACATGACAACCTTCGCTTTAGCATCTTATTAGAATTAGGTAGATTGAAAGAAACCTGTTTCCTGCCCACTCTAATAAATGTTATGGATTTCCAGGCTGCATTCCATACATTTTAGCAAATCCTGATATTGCCATGTGACTGTCATCTTCCTCCAAGTTCTCTAATACATTATAAAACAGGAATTTACATTAAAGAGAAAAATTCTCCATCAATAATTCATGCCTTCTTTTGCTTGATCCGTATCAAGTGAATTCCTGTCAGTTCCTTTTTTTTCTTTTTCTCACCGGAATGAACATACTGTATAACAAATTCTGAAATTTAATAATTTGTTAGAAAATTATAAGCATAGATTTGAGAATTCAGGCACATTAATATTGCCATGCCAACTGAATTATTTGGGCACTATGTAAATAAACCAGTAAGTTTTCCAACAATGTTGATCACATCTGTATATTTTCAAATTAATGTTATAAATCTTTGTTATCTTTTGTTTTTTGTTATTACATTCAAAAAAGGAAAAAAGTTCTAGATCCACATACATTTTTAAAGATTTTTTAAAATATTGCTGATATTTATCTTTGATCTTAAAGTATGAGTGAACAGATAAATCAAATCACAATTTTTGTGAAGAATAGAGAGGCATCAACTGCTTTTTAACTAATGAGCTTATTTTTTTTTTTTAGCAGAGGATTCTACATTTTAAAAGATGGTTCTGAATGAGCTTTAGTGATTGATTGTTTACCATAATCTTTCCTGTGCTAACTAATGAGTCACAGAAGCCATTACTGGAAAGTCAATACAATTTGATTGTGTCAAAATAAATTTCATTAGACTTATATTCTACCTTCAGGGTTGCCAAAGACTGATTACTAATTTAGTAGAGGTTGGCCTTTCTTAGAAGCAATTTCCTAATAACCACCAGTATAATCTAGCCTCTAGGCATCTAAATCCAAAGCCCATTTTTTTTATTGATGGTTAACACCACTGTGGGATATATATATATATATATATATATATATATATATATATATATATATCCTAACCACTGAATGAGTGTATATAAATGCATAAACACACTTTTATCAGAATACAGCATACATAAAGTGTACTAATCTTAAGTATATAGATTTATTTTTTTTAAAAATGTAAACTCTCAAATACCCATCACCCAGATGAAGATACGGAACATGTCCATAACCCCATGCCCTTTCCAGTCAATATCCATTACTTTCTACACCTAGGTAACCCACTTTCCAACTTCCATTACTGTCACTTCGTTTTGCCTGTTCTTTATATTCATATAAATGCTATCAGACAGGTATCATTTTGCATCTGGTTTCTTTCCTACAGATCTGTGAGACTGATCCACATTGTTGCATGTATGAGTAATTTGTTTTCGCTGGCAAGTAGTATTCTGCTGTATTAATGTATCAAAATTTCATTGTCCACTCTTATGTTGATGGACACTGAGATTGTTTTCAGTCTCTGGCTGTGAGATTATATGGTTATGAATGTCCCTGTACATGCCATTAAAACATCTTTAAGGTCCCCTATTATCCACCTAACAGGGCACTGGTGAAATGGCTTGTCCAGAGGCCTTTCTATATTTTCCTTTTTTAATACAGCTGCATGTGTCTCTGACAAGATGTTTGTTTACATGTATAAACAAAGTCCATCTATAACCAAGGTCTTTGGAGGAATTTTGCAAGGAAAAGGAGTCAACAGTGAAAATATCACCAATATGTTCCCACTTAATTCCCACAACTAGTCTAACTAGGGACTATCTAGAGCAGTTTAATGGCAAGACAATTTGAGAGTCACAAGAGACATCAAAAGACAGACCTAGCACCTTCCGGCAAATATGACATTATACATATAGGTAAAACCCAGAGAGGTTTAGTGATATTTGTAAAGTCACATAGCTAGTCATGATCCTAGGACTTAGTCATGATCCTAGGACCTAGTAGAATTTGGATGGCCAATGGGATGAGAGTGATGGTGAAAGTTAACTACTGATTGCAAGTTAAATATGAGTTGAGAAATCCAATTGTTTTCTCATTGACTGCTCCCCACTCTGGTGGACACAGTTGGCTACTCCTCTGGTGGTATCTTGGCAGGAAAGCATTGAATGGGTCCTAATCATTGAAGGTGAAGGCAGAACTGTTTCATGGATAAAGCAATTAGAGGAATAGTCCTGGACAGTGAGAGAAGCAGTCAACTCTCTTCGATGTCAACCTTTTCCCTTTCCATCCAGCACAGTGAATAAAAAAGCAGGTTTTTTGGAGGTAAGAAGTCAGCTAAACTGTCTGGGGTTTACAAAGGCCCAAGATTCATGCCTACACAATCGACCCTGTACAGTAGTACCACCACTCCCAACTAAAGCAAACCCCTCCTTCTCTGACACCTTCTAAGACTGCTTATTACCCTCATGTGAGTAATTTTCCCCTTCCAGTCTTCCTTCATTGCTGGCATTTTCCATGTCATAAACAAATTTAGAATGGGCAAGAAAGCATGAATACAATATGATTTCTTTCTCTCACCTGCCATGATACAATTGTGGGGGCTGAGTAGGAATTAGAAAGGGATGTTGTTGAGTCTTACTGAGGACTCGATTCAGTTCGTATTGAGTTAATCTCTTTTGTCTTCCTGTTGATAGATTCTCATGCCAGGTTCTACAATAGGGACTAGAAATAAACCAAGGTAGACAGAAAATAGAAGGGCTAGCAGAACTGAACTCAGCTCACCACAATTCTTTGATTAATTCACAAATCCCTTCTCTCAATTTTAACAGAATAAATTCAGCAAATGTTTACTGGACACCTATTAGGTTCCATGGACACAAAGATAGCCACAGTCTCTGTCACCAAGATAGTTTCTATTTAAAAGGACACTTGGGACAATGCATCTTTCGTTTCTCTACTCATTCACTCAATAACGGATATTGAGTTTCTAAACACTTCCGAACACTGTGCTAGGCACTCAGCAGGCATAAATGAGTAATTTTGGCCTCATGGTCTAGAACAGCGATCATGTAAGATATAATAATAGACTAACAGAGTAACAGTGGTAGTAAAAGCTTACTTTACAAATATTAGCCCCGTTTGGCATACAAGAATGAAGCTTTTATGTTCTCCTGGTGATAAAACAAATATTATCAATTTCGTTAAGTCCTAAATTGATAAATATTATCAAATAAATATTAATCACATATTTATTAATGAATAAATCAAATAAATATTAATGAATACATAAATAATAATTATTTAAAATGATCAATAATCAAATTACTACATGCCCACCAATGTGCCTTTTACATCTAAGTTCTTTATTTAGTCCTCAAAAGAATTACTCTGAGCTAGTTGTTAGACCCAATTTGCAGAATATAAAAATAGATTCATAGAGATAAAGAGCTTTACTGAGGTCAGACAGTATAACCAGTGGAAGTAGAGCCAGTGATTTGAATGGAGGTCCCTTTGTATCCATAGTCGGAGATCTTAACATCAACTCTGTAAAGGTGCTTTAACAATTCACTGGAGGGAGTGTATGTGTTGGCAGAGAAAAATTCACCTAGTTGGTGATGGGACTGCGAATTAGTTCCTAGAGGAAAAGTCCTTTGAGAGAGTCCCTGTTGAGTCATCTCTGAGGCAATCAGTTGGAAGGAAGCTTGCCTAACAGAGCAAAGTGTAACACTGATTATCCCCACTCAGTAAAGAACTGAGTGATCAATTTGTTTTTTTTTTGGTGTGAATTTAGTCTTAATTAAACTTGAATTTATTTCTGTATGGCCCCCACCACTGTCCTACCCTCAGGTACAAGTTCAAAGAAAAGCGATGCAAGACTGTATGGCTGATTCCAGCCCTTCTGCCTATGTTAGGAGTGGGTGGGTGGTAGGGAGAGTTTGGCTTCATGAAGTCAGTCAGGAATCCAGACTTCTCCCATCTCATCAAATTCATGAGGCATTATAAAGCCTTATTAATAATTGACTGGTTCCCAAAACAAGCCAAGGTGAATAAACTAACTGACTGAGAAAGAACTACTTACTTAGGTAAGACAAATTCCAGAGACGGTCAGCACCTTTTGGCTTCCAAAGCAAGCTGGCTGACCTAGACTGATCATATTTGTAAAAAAGACATGTATTATATTAGTGACCTTTGGACAGTTACAAGTAGGCACATTCAGCCTATAGAGAAATTAGTTCTTTGGAATTCTTTACCTCCATAGTCATCAGAATCTTCAAGAATGCAAATAATCATAAGAGAGAATGCAGTGAGACATGGTGGGATGAATAATCTGTTTACATATGCTGGTTGGCTGCACCCTATAATCAAACTCTGACCCAACCAAAAACATGAATTGCATCTTAGAAAGAAAGTCACCAGTGCCTCTCAATTTGGAATCTAAATGACATTCAAGCTTTGGACTCTACCATTCTGTGGCATTACCTACAGCTCACTCAAGGTGTCAGATAGAGCTATAGGTTATAAGGGACAGAAACTAACTCCCCAGGAAGTTACAGTGGAAAGGGAAATAGGATTGTATGCATGATATCTTACAGAGTCAAAAGAAGACAAGAGGCTGGGACAAGAAGTAGAATAAGAGATAAGACCCTTCCAGGAACCACTGGGCCACATGGCATGGGGCTGCTGCTGCTGCCTTGGAAGCAACCGAGATGTCTGTCTTTGTGTCCCGCTACTCAAGATTATAATGACAGGAGTGAAGAGGTGTCTGACCTTGATTGGATTATATGCCTGTTACTACGGGGGGCAAGTCAGACACAATGTGGGTGAGGTTGTTTCCCATAGGAAAGTCAGTACATGGTGAGGAAATGGGAGTGGGAAGTGGCCTGCTAAAGCAATGTCCAATGTCTACCATGTCCTCGGTTTTGAAGTTCTTTCCTCCCCTGGTATAACACCATCTTAATTTTGCTCTTACCTTTCCACCCATTTCTTCCTTAACCCCTCTGTTATGAGTTTCTTGAGAACAGAAAATATGTTTTATTCAATTTTGTCTTCTTCAGCACCCAGCATAATGCCTGGAATGTAGCAGACACTAAATTTTTGGTTAAATAAAAGAGTGAGGGAATGAATAAATTTTTGACACACATAGTCCCTACTCATAAAAATTTTAAACTGTCCAAAGGCAAGGAAAAATGAGTCAAGAGACTGATGTAGGTGACAGAAGTATATACAGCCTATAATGCAGGCAAAAAAGAAGGAGATGGTAATTCACAGTGACAGAGGTGATGCTCTCAGGAAAGCCTTCACCCAGGACTTGATAGTCTTGAGGATTACCAGGTGACCAAAGAGGAGAGGAACTTTCCAGCAGCATGCACTAAATCACAGATGTGCAACTAGGGTGGTGCAGGCACAAACTGCAAGTGGTTTGGTCCAGCTACAGTTGAGAATGCTGGAAAGGAATTAGAGAAAGGTGAAGCTGAAGAGGGGTAGTAAAGGGAGATTTTGGACGTCCTTAGAAGGAGTTTGTAGATAGCCCTTCTAAGAAGGGGAGTGACAGATTCATATATGCATTTTAGATAGTAAAACTTGAGATGAGTCAGATTGGAAGGATGGGCAATAAGGAATTAAGAATCAGTTTGAAGCTTGGGTGCACATTTGCGTATTTTCTTTGATTATTTGAATAATGTAAGTACATGGTACAGCTAAGGCTTATGTCCCATTTAAACATATGCTCAATCCTAGGCGTCTACCTGAATGTATCTGCTGCCAACAATTTGTTGCGGCACCTCCTATTTTTCCTATGTATTTGCATATACATTCATGCTGTTTTATGTGCTGTCATTTTGCATGCGATTTTGCTTACTTAACATCGTGTCTGGAATGTCTTTTTATCTTTTTTTTGTGTAGAGTGAGCTGATTATTCATCATACCTGTGTAAGCCTCTGTAGTGTGGCTATATATTAGTTTATCTATGTAGCCATTCCCTTAGAAATAGATGGATTACAGCCAGTTTCCACTGTTACAGCCACTGTTACAATTCATGTTGGGCTTGCCTCTCTTCGAGCTTGTGAATGTTTCCCAGGATAACCTCTAAGAAGAATAATTACTGGACAGAAAACTATGCCCACATATAATTTTAATAGATTTTGCCAACTTGTTCTACAGTGCTGCATTAGTTTACACTTCCACCAACAGTGCATGAGTTGCCTAGTTGAATTCTATGAGTTGCCTAGTTGAATTCTATGAGTTGCCTAGTTGAAGTCTGTCAACTATTCCTCCTCCTCTGGGAATCAGTCCTTGCTTCCCCACCCCAGTCCATGAAGACCACCCATTTCATTTTTTTCTGCTACTTACCTAACAACTAATTCATTCTGTCTTGTATTCTACTGATTCTATAAGGTTTTCTCTTCTTTACTAATTAAACTGTAAACTTACCTTGAAATGGCATTGTTCTATTCATGTTTACACATTTGAGTGTCTAAGTTACCAGAAATAGAAGCAACCCAGTAGTTATGAGGTAACACTGTGAAGGCAGAAATTCCTCTGGATTTCTGAATCCTAGGAAACTACAGAACTCAGAATGCCAGCTGGCATCACAAGGGTTGACAAAGCATTACTGTTCTCATACTTCGACGGAATAAGAATTCATAGCAATTCAAGTGCAACAAACTTCTCTCCATTTTCCTATATACTTGCCAGTCACACCTCCTCCACTCCTCTTGTCTGCTAACAGGGTGATAAATGCTAGAACAATAATGCCAGTTTCTTAATGGCTGAGGAATAGACAAGAAATGGTTGCCTGTTCTCTGGGTATTCTATGGTATGCATTGCTAGTGTATTGACTTAAGCTTGCAAAGTTAAATTAGGTTTTCTTCTCTCCCAGATCTATGTCCACAGAGCAGACTCCAAGTCTGAGATTGGACCTGGCTCAGTAGTAAAATGAGGCCCAAGGAATGCACCAGGCTTACCAATCACTTAAAAGCTCCAACCACTGTGAAAAGTAGTTAATAACGGAGTAAAGGATCTCCCTCTTGAAGAGCAAAGGGTGATAGATAGCATTCTAAGAATTGCAGCATTAGCTTTTTTTCTGAGTTTAGTAACTTCCCATCATCGTTGTTTAAATGCCAGTATATAGTATCAAAAGAAAAATGTTACCCTTGTGAAGCCAAAAGACTCATCAAGAGAAAGCAATAAAGCATTCAAGCTTTCTTCGAAGGAATATATTTGGACCAGGTTGTATGGATCACAGAAACCTCCTCTACTTGGATAGCTGTGTGGTGGGAAGGGGCTGAGGGTAGGGGAAGATGGGAGGAGGAATCAAATGTCTGTCTTTTTCAAAATGATATATCTTGCATGACAAACAAAACACAATATACCTTCAGAAATTTCTGACCATTTTAAACTTGTTAGAGCCAAGATCAGTACATCATATTTAACAATTTCAACATGCTTTAGTTTAATATTCTAGGGGACCACTAATATTCTAAAAGGCTATAATAAAAAATAATATAGGGAATTAGCAAGGGTAGTTTTAAAACTATATAGATGCACAAGAAAGTAACAAAGCCTGAATTCAGATATCTGGATGTGTGTGTGTGTGTGTGTGTGTGTGTGTGTGTGTGTGTGTGTGTGTATTCGTTTTAAGAAAATCTCAAGTCCCTGGCAATTAAGTGAAGAAGGAAGTTCAATCTTTCCATTGGCTTACAAAGTTGGCTCAGTTGAACTTTTATGTTAACTTTCTATAACTTGAATATTTATTCATAGTCTTCATTGAGTAATTGGAATGATGGTAAAGGTGGTGAGCATTGGGGTTTACAGTTGAGATGTTCAAATATGCAGACCCAATCTTTCTCCCCTGTATCCTTGAAACACCTCTCATGTAACCATAGAAAAGCCAGTCTTTGGGAGCCTCAGTCAGCATTCCAGTGGTCATATGGCTTGGTGCCAGGCATGACAATTCATAATTCATGTCCTCCCATGGAAGACATTCATGGATAAAATTATATATGTCCTTCACAGCAGGTATGGAGAAGATGAACAACTCTACTTAAAATGACGAAAACCACAAACAAAAACTATAAAGGAAATAGAGAATGTAATCAGAACCATTTATCATCGGGTCCTCCAAAATGTGAACCATAATAAGGCATTATCATGAGGGTAAAAGTGAGAATACTTAGGACAAATGAGTAAGTTAAAGGCTACTCACCTTAATATCATTTTTGAATTCTTCTTGTGAGCCTCTAACATTAAAGCATGTAGTACTCAATGTCTGTCAATTAAAAAAAATTGTTGAGTTTACTATAACATTCACTTTTCAAATATTTACCATTTAAGAATTCTAGTCTTATCTATAAAGAGTAATAATAATAAGCCCAAATGCCATGAACTCAAACCCGGGAGGATAAATTTTGTCTTCTGTGCTTACTGTTACCAGTGATTAGCAGATTAGCAGTTAGTACAAATTATTACCGGTTATTATCACTTGTTACATGACAATTAATGAACAGCCATAATTTTACACAAAGGTGCATTTATTAGTGTCTTTCCAACTACTAAAGTGCTGTCTGAAGGAGACATGTTAGTAAGAATGTAAATAATTTAATTGGTTCATTGAAAGATGCTAATTACGTATGTGATACTGGTATGTTTGATCCTTAGGATTTTAATGCAGAATAGTAGGATATTCTCATCTCTTTGGATTAGAAAATAGTTTTATTTCTAAGCTGTAATATTGACTGCATCGAGACCCAAGCCTAAAGCACTGATGACCATGACTATCAAATGTATTGTATATTTCAAAATAGCTAAGATAATTTTGAAAGTTCTCACTGCAAAGAAATGATAAATATGAGGTGATGAATATGCTAGTTAGCCTGAATTGATACATATACATTCCAAAATGTAGTCATGTATAAAATATCACATTGTGCTCTACAAGTATATTCGATTATTATTTGTCAATTAACAATAAAATAAAATTATTTAAATGGTTGTTAGAGAAGTCTTTTTTTTTACTTTTATTTTAGGTTCACGGGTACATGTGCAGGTTTGTTATATAGGTAATTGCATGTAAGGGGGGTTTGGTATACAGAGTATTTCATCACTCAGGTAATAAGGCACAGCACACAAGTATTTTTCAATCCTCACCCTTCTCCTACCCCCTACCCTCAAGTAGGCCCTAGTGTCCGTTATTCCCTTCTTTGTGCCCATATGTACTCAACGTTTAGGTCCCACCTGTAAGTGAGAACATGTTGTACTTGATTTTCTCTTCCTGTGTTAGTTTGCTTAGGATAATGGCCTTCAGCTTCATCTATGTCACTGCAAAAGATTGTATCTCATTCTCTTTCATGGTTGCATAGTATTCCATGGTGTCCACGTACCACATTCTTTAAAATCTAATCTACCATTGATGAGCATTTAGGTTGATTCCATTGCTATTATAAATAGTTCTGCAATGAACATGTACATGTGTTCCCCTGGTAGAATGATGTATGTATGCTCCTTTGGGTATATAGCCAGTAACGAGATTACTGTGTCAAATGGTAATTGTTTTAAGTTCTCTGAGAAATTGTCAAGCTGCTTTCTACAATGGCTGAACTAATTTACATTCCCACCAGCAGTGTATAAGAATTTCCTTTTCTTTGCAACCTCACAAGCTTCTGTTATTTTTTGACTTTTTAATAATAGCCATTCTTACTGATAGGAAATTGTATCCTATGTGGTTTCTATTTGCATTTCTCTAATGATTAGTGATGTTGGGCAGTTTTTCATATGCTTGTTGGCTACATGCACATCTTTACAAAGTGTCTGCTCATGTTTTTTACCCACTTTTTAATGGGCTTATTAGTTTTCTACTTGTTAATTTAACCTCCTTAAGGATTCTAGATATTAGACGTCTGTCAGATACACAGTTTGCAAATAAATGTTTTCTCCCATTCTGTAGGTTGTGCTGATTGTTTCTTTTGCTGTAGAGAAACTCTCTTGTTTAATTGTCAATTTTTATCCCACTTGTCAATTTTTGTTTTTGTCAAAATTGCTTTCAGCATCTTTGTCATACAATCTTTGCCAAGTCCTATGTCCAGAATGATACTTTCTGGGTTATATTCCAGGGATTTAATAGTTTTAGATTTTACATTTAAAAGTCTTTAATCCAAGTTTTTTTTTTCTCTTTTGACACGGAGTCTTGCTTTGTTGCCCAGGCTGGAGTACAGTGGCAGGATCTCAGCTCACTGCAAATTCCGCCTCCTGGATTCAAGTGATTCTCCTGCCTCAGCCTCCTGCGTAGCTGGGATACAGAACGCACCATCACACCCAGCTAATTTTTGTATTTTTAGTAGAGACAGGGTTTCACCATGTTGGCCAGGCTGGTCTCAAACTCCTGGCCTCAGGTGATCTGCCCACCTTGGACTCTCAAAGTGCTGGGATTACAGGCCTAAGCTACCACATCTGGCCACTATATATAGTGTAAAGAAGAGGTCTAATATCAATCTACTGCATACAGCTGCTTTTATTGAATAGGGAGTCCTTTCTCCATTGCTTGTTTTTGTCAGTTTTGTTGAAGATCATCTGATCATAGGTGTGTGGTCTTGTTTCTGGGCTACTCTGTTCCATTGGTCTATGTACCTGTTTTCTGTACCCCTACCATGCTGTTTTAGTTACTGCAGCCATCTATTATAGTTTGAAGTCAGGTAATGCAATACCTCCAGCTTTGTTTTTTTTTTTTTTTTTTTTGCTTAGGATTACCATGGCTATTTGTGTTTTTGTTTTTTGTTTTGGTTTTGGTTCCATAAGAATTTTAAAATCTTTTTTTTTTTAATTCTAGAGAATATCATTGACAGTTTAATAGAAATAGCATTGAATTATTATATTGTTTTGGGCAGTATGGTCATTTTAACAATATTGATTCTTCCTATCAATGAGCAGAGAATATTGCTCCATTTGTGTCATCAATGATGTCTTTGAGCAGTGTTTTGTAATTCTCATTGTAGAGCTCTTTCACCTCTCTAGTTTAGCTGTACTCCTAAGTATTTTATTCTTTCCATGGCTATTGGGAATGGAGTTGCATTCTTGATTTGGCTCTCAGCTTGGATGTTCTTGGTGTATCAGAATGCAACTGATTTTTGTATTTACTCTTGTATCCTGAAACTTTGTTGAAGTTGTTTATCAGATCAGGGAGCTTTTGGGCAGACACGGTGGGGTTTTCTAGGTATATGTCATATTGATTGCAAACAAAAGCAGTTTGCCTTCCTTTCCTCCTATTTTGATGCCTTTGATTTATTTATTTTGCCTGATTGCTCTGACTAGGACTTCCAGTACTATACTGAATAGGAGTGGCAAGAAGGGCATCACTGTCATGTTCTGGTTTGTAAGGGGAATGGTTCCAGCTTTTGTCTATTCAGTATGATGATGACTATGGGCTTTTCATAGATGGCTTATCTATTTTGAGGTATGTTCCTTCAATGCCTAGTGTTGAGAGTTTTTACCATGAAGGGATGATAAATTTTACTGAAAGTCTTTTCTGCATCTATTGAAATGATCATGTTGTTTTGGGTTTAGTTCTATTTATGTGATTAATCACATTTATTGGTGTGAATGTGTTGAAGCAACTTTGCATCCCAGGGATAAAGTCTACTTGAGCATGGTGGACTTGCTTTTTGATATGCTTCTGGATTTGGTTTGCTGTATTTTGTTGAAGATTTTTGCATCTGTGTTCATCAAGGCTATGGGGCTGAAGTTTTCCTTTTTTGTGTGTCTCCCAGTTTTGGTAGCAAGATAATGCTGGCCACACAGAATAAATTAGAGAGGAGTCCCTCTTCCTCAATGTTTTTGAATAGTTTCAGTGGGAATGGCACCAGATCTTCTTTGTACCACTTGTAAAATTTGGCCGTGAATCTACCTTGTCCTGGGCTTTTTCTGGTTGGTAGGCTTTTTGCTACTATTGAAGACCTTACATAGGAGGTAGAAATGTGAACTTTTCCATAAAAATAATTTTTTAGAACCCTAGCTTCAAACTCAATGTAAATTCCCAAAATAGTTCTATCTTAAAAGTTATGAAAATTAAAAATCTCACCAATCCAATACGTTTTTTATGAAACGATGGTATCAAATAAATTACAACCTAGATTATAGGATATATTAATTGAATTAGTCCATTCTCACACTGCTATAAAAACATATCCAAGGTCCCATAATTTATTAAAAAAAAAAAAAGAGGCTTCATTGGCTCATGATTCTGTGGGCTGTACAGGCTTCTGCTGCTGTGGTGGTCTCAGGAAACTTACCCTCATGGTGGAAGGTGAAGCAGAAGCCAGTCCATCTTCATATGGCTGGAAGGAGAGACAGAGAAGGGGGAGGTGTCATACACTTTCAAACAACCAAGTCTTGTGAGAACTCCATCACAAGAACAGCAAAGGAGAAGTCTACCCCTATGATTCAATAACCTCACACCTAGCCCCTCTTCCAACACTGGGAATTACAATTTGAAATGAGATTTGGGTAGGTACACAGAGCCAGACTGTACCATTAATTATATTAATCTTCAACTAACTCATCATTCATGAAGTTCTAGCCATGAGTACATATAGCATGGACATGCGAACAAATGTTTTAAGTGCTTAAAACAAGTTTGAAATGAAAATATTCCTCCAAGAATCTCAATTATGCTATCTTTTCACTTAGAAAATCAAATCCTTTCCTTATGGAAAATCTAAAAGCAAATTTTAATATAAACCTGTGGGAATTATAAAAAAAATAGGATCCAAATTAATGATACTTCAGTATAGTTTTAAAATAATTAAATAGCTTTCATTAAAGAGTTTTAAGTAACTTTAGGGATAACATGCAATTAAAACAAATAAAAATATTATGGCTGGGCATGGTGGATCATGCCTGCGATCCCAATACTTTGGGAGGCTGAGAATGACTGCCTGAGCCCAGGTGCTTGAGATCAGCCAGGGCAATATAGTGAGACCCTGTCACTACAAAAAATTTAAAATTAAAAAATTAACTGGGCGTGGTTATGCATACCTGTGTTCCCAGCTACGTGAGAAACTGACATGAGCAGATCGTTTGAACCCAGGAGCTTAAAACTGCAGTGAGCCTTGATTGCACCGCTGCACTCCTGTGTAGGTGACAGAGTGAGACTCTATTTCAAAAAAAAAAAAAAAAGAAAGAAAAGAAAAAACATCTTGTCACTTCCATTCCCCAAAGTCTTTAATAAGCTTCAAGGAATCAAGTAAATCAAGTAAACACTACTCCTTTATTTTTCATTCAAATATTATTATTCTAATCATACTCTTTTAACTATTTATCCTTTCTGTCAATATTTCATTCAAACTAGCCTAAATATTCTCCCTTATTCCCAGGAACTATATTTTACTCATATGTCTTTATTTCTAGGCCCTAGCACAGTACTTAGCACTGGAATGTAATCTGAGAACTAATCTAAAAATCCTCTATACCTCTGCTCAGATATTTAGTCAATCCAGAATTTATTTTTTCTCCTCCTTCCCCTATTGAAGATTAAATAGATACTGACTCCTGAAGGTCCCCACAGTCTTCATTCACTGTGCTCCCTCAGCATTTCACTGGCAATGCTAGTGTAATACATACTCTAGTCTGCTTTACGATTAATTATGTACATGTCTTGACTCCCCCATTAAAATATAAGTGCTATGAGCTCAGAGATTGCTGCATTTCTCTACATCCCTGCCTGTAGAGCTCTGCACATCACCGATGGGTAAATCTTTCCATTTGCTCGAGTCTTCCATTTCTGAATGCACTGTTCTCCAGGCATGAAAAACAGATTCACTGGCCAGGGTCTGGCCTTTGTAGGTTGACACTGTTTCCCTTTGCATAGCTTTGAATGTTAGATCTGAACGTATCAGTAATAGACTTGGGTCATTCTGTTCCTTTATTTCTGTCCTTGGAGTTAGGATTTTGGAATACAGCATACTAGTTTATATCAATTCCCTTGAAAATTTAAACAAAGATATGAAATAGCCACCTCATGTCATACTAGTATGGCACAACTTGTTGCTCTAATTATCTGTCTTCTGATAAATTAGCCTAATTAAGTACATCTGAACAGTGGGAGGATGCTAGAGGTATGGGCTTGCCTCTTTTCAGATTTTTCGGGGAAAAGACAAAATGGGTGGGCACAGACCCACAAAGAAACTGCCACTTTTTCTCCCCTAGTCTGTTCAGGGTCATCCTGTAGTTCCAAATGTTTAGTCTTAAAACACAAAGTAAACTCTCTGAAGTTTCCTCATAAGTGTCTGAGAATAAGCATTAAGCACCTACTCCTTAATTTTAACAGGATTCCAGGCCAGAAAAACAAAACATGATGCTTTTGAGCGCAAAAAACAAAGTGCTCATTAATACCACGTCTACATGTATATCACAGCAGTGATAGCTCATAAACCACTTACAAAATAAAAGAAATGGCGTTTGAAGATGGTATTTTAACCAAAGTGTATAAATTTTTCAGAGGCTTGGGTCTGAAAACCTGATATTTAGAGGATCCATTCACAAACCTGTTGCTTGCACCTCTGTCCATAGGCAAACACCACCAATCAATTACGGCATCAGATTTCTTCTACACTGTACTCCAAGAGGTCATTGATAACAGGTACTATTTTCCCACTTAAAGTTAGGCAACCATCCCACCACAAAACAAACATGCAGCTAAACGATTCCTAGTTTTCACTGCATGTTCAGTTTTACGCAACCAACTGCTTTTCCCTGGTCACTGGTGAATTTGGAGACTTCCATGACATCATAGTCTAGAATGGAAGACAGATTCTATAATAACTTGTTTCAATACAAAGGAAAAAAAAATACTTTCAGTAGCAGAGGCACTAAAGTAGAGTGCTTAGTCAAGTCTATGGCAGAGATAGTTATTGAGCGAATGGCATATGAATGAGCAGGGAGGAGCTGAGCACAGAAGAGAAGAAAATGTATTCAAGTAGGAAGAAATGGCATGAGCAAAGCACTGACTGTATAACAGCATGAGATGTGTGTGTATGTTTGCACATGTGTATGTTGTGTATGAAGGAAGCATAATATAAAAATAACAGTGTTTCTAGAGGCAAAAGTTCTGAAATGGTAATTTGCTATAAATGGGGTTGGGTAGATAATCCAAAAGCAGTTTGGGAAGACCTGATAGGAAATTTAACCTTATTCCCCACTTTCTCATTCCCTGCTAAAATGTGAAACTCCACTGAGGGATTTTAAAGAGAGATGAAAGAAAGAGTGAGAGAGATGCACACCGGTGGGTAACTTCATGTTTAAGAGGCAAATCAGAGGAACTTGAGTTACAGATTGGAACCAACGAGTGGAGGAAGCAGGAGAAAGAATCAGGTAAACTCAACTGTAGTTATAATTCACTTGGAGCCAAACCAACAGCCACTATGCATGATACAAATGGACTACAGTACCAGTCACCCTCCTTTTTCTAACCTAAAACCATTCCCAATATAATCAGCACTCTGCATAAAACAATAGGAAACCATTGTTAAAATGAGCATATCCTGTATATTTCATAGACATCTGGATAGACAGTGACAAGGGTTTGCAAAAAAAGGAGGCAAGAAAGGGCAACTCCAACCATTCCTAAATTTGTCTTGCTTCTTAGGTTAATTAACAAAACAAAGTGCAGGAAAATATTATTTGTAAGGCAGGATTTGCCAGAATGAAGTGCAAAGTGAAAGGGAAGTGGGAAGATACAGGAAATACCTTCAAAAGGGTTGCCCTTTGCTGGAACAATATATCTACACTTGGGACTAGCCAATGAATTATTTTATTCAACAGATTTATCAGCAAACATTTAACATCTACCATGCACAATTGCGTAGTGTTAAACCCTATGATGTTATGAGATATGAGCCCTGCTCTCAAGGAAATTTTGCTTCAAGTGGGAGATGTACACAGATAAAATTGATAGTGAAATTAAAAACAAAGTTATATACTATATATGCCGCTTGATGTTTCATAGGGAGCTAATAAAAGAGGTTTCTCCTGGGGATACTTGAGAAAGTGAAACTGCGTTACAGAAGATGGCAAGATTAAAATAGAAAGAAAAATCTTGGTGACAAGAGAGTTTAAAATAACTTCCAAACTCCTTTCTGTATAGTAGGAAAAGACCAAGAAGGAAAGATGGGAAGGGAAAAAGTAGCCCAATGCTCACTGCACATCTGCCATGCACAGGCATGACATTTTCTATATATTTTCAATTGATTTTAACAAACATCACCCCTACTTTACAAATGTAGAAACTCCATATAGAAGTTAAATGTCTTGTCCAAGTTCACACACCTGTAAATAACCAGGGCAGTGACAGAAGCCTTCAGTTATCTGTGTTTAAAACAGGGTTTCTCACCCTCAGCAAATTAAAGCCTGGGGTAGATGTTTCTTTGTTGTGGGGGCTGTCTGGTGCTCCCCACTAGATGCCAGTAGCACCCTCTCTGCTGTGAAAAACACAGCCAAAATTATCTCCAGAGATTCCCAAATGTCCCCCTTAGAATAAAATCATCCCTAGTTGATTACTACTGATTTAAAGTTTCTTCACGTGAGAGTGAAGTAGGAATGAATTTACTTTGAACATGAATTCGAGAGACAGTGAAGATATTAACTTTGATGAGTCATCAGATACATATTAAAAGATGTTGAAAATAGCGATATATAAATTCCTGAGCACATAAGCCTTAAGAATTGGATTGAGAAAACAGGCAGAAATAGGGTAAGTTAGGCAGCCATGCTCATAAGTCAGACCATGTCACAGAACCAGGACTGTGGGCCTGGCAGCAACTACAGTCCAATACTGGATGCCTCACCTTGCTCACCACCTCCCGCTGCTGGGGGGAGACACAGCCTGCTGCTGCTGGCAGCGCACTCCAGGAAAGGATACCAATGGACCAACAACAGGAGGGATTCTCCTCCACCGTCGTCTTTTTGTAACTACCTCTGGGTTCAAGTTTATCTGATTGTTAAGCTTATGTCACATGTCTGAGTCTTTCCTAAAAGACTGAATAGGAAACTGGGATCTCCAATTTTAGGTTTCTACAGTAACAAGTGGGCTCTGAAACCCTGCAGTAACAGAAAGAAGGAAGAGTCACTGGAAAGTCAGAGAGAGAAAAGAGAGAGTCAGAGAGAAAGAAAAAAAAGAGAGATAAGTAAAGAAAAAGACAAATATCCACTATAAGTTTTTACCAGAGACAACAAACAGTGTTAACCCTTTGAAGAATGGAAAAAGATAATAAATCATTTTTGTGAAAAAAAAAACACATAAAATCTTTTACTCAGATAAATATTGAAGCTAAGAAAAGCTAAGAGGTCTATTATATCACAGTAGTGGAATATTGTGTGGCTTGTTTCTGTTACCAGTAGAGCTTGCTAGAAACAGGAGGAGATGTCACTGCATCAAAGTAGAGTGTGCTCACTGGGAAACTGAGAGGTTGGAAGGAGAATGATCATAGGCAAGATTCTTGGAGGACAGTTTTAGGACCTCCAGCATCCCTTAAATCTTCATCCCTGTAATCCAAGCCAGCTTCTCCCTATCCCGCTACTTCCTCTTTTTACTGTCAGGCAATTTCAACTGTCTAGGTGCTGTTAAAATAGAGTGACTACATTTCAGGAATGCCAGATGAATATCCAAACAGTCTTCAAAGGAATGTAGATTTATCTCTTATTTACATGTTCCAGGAAGAAGTTAATAGCCCAATTTCCTAACCTCTTCTAGGGACAGAATCAAGACTGGGAGAACTGAAACATTCCTCCACTGTGATCTACGAGATGAAGACTTGTCCAAAAGGAATACATCAAAGACATGCGGTTTCTATTTCTGCATAAGTTCTGAAACAACGTGTTAACTTTATAATCAGTGCTTTCAAGTAAGTTACACCTTGAATTACTCAGAAAAAAAGACCTGACCTTGTAAAAGTTCTTTACTTTCAGCCAAGTTTCCCCTCTTTACTTTTCTCTCTGGTTTCTGTTGCACGTTGTTCCTACCTGTGGCGAGTGTGTCAAAGACAAACCTGAACCGCAAAATTTGGCCCTAAAGACTGGATAGAGCCTCCTTTCTTCTACTTATGGATGCAGAGAAGTCTTTCCCTGGAAAGACTTTTTTTTCTTGTGATAACCAAAAAGTCCTTGTGACTTATTCCATGTGTCTACTAAGAAGTCGAAATTGATACATTGGTTGGTCCTTGTATCCAGCGGCTCCCCAAAAGCAGTCTCCTTTCATTTAAAGGAAAAAAAAAGGGTTGGATAGATAATGAAGATAATGGATCAATCTAGAAATAGCAAAGGACTGATTCTACCAATCAGCTGTAGGAGACAGACACTTATTTCTCATTTCCTCTAGCAAAATCAATGTATATTTAGTTGAAGCAACACAGCTGCCTATTATTTTTCCCATATGTTTTTTCTTTGCCTTGAAGTCAATTATCTGAATGGATTAGAAGGAGAGAGAGAAATGTCTTGTGATATAAATTTGGTTTTACCTCTCAACAATAATAAGCTATGTGGTTGAAAATGTCCCTGTTATTCAGGTAAGTTTAAGAAGTAAGTGTATTATATGGCTTATTTAGGGTGCTTTTAGCTATGAATAATAAAAAAATCCCTAGTGCAAGTGTGAAAAATTTTGTTATCCGACTCAATAGGAAATCTCAACATAGTATGTACCTTGGAGTTATTTGATTTAACAATTCAAAGACCCAACGTTTTGATGTTCTTCCAGTTCAGCATGCTTAGGGATGGTTTCATTTCCAGGATGGTAGCAAGACAGCAGTTCAAGGTGATCAGTATGGACCTGATATACTCCAGAGGAGGAGGGCTTGTCTTACTGTGGTCTTCCTGACAATATGAAGAAACTTTTCATAAGCGTTTCCCAAAACAATTGTCTTTACTTCTTAATAGTCAGTATTAGATCACATATCTGCTCTGCATGCTTGGACTCACGGTTCTCAAATTAGACCCTGATACTATGAGGCACTTTGCTTGTCACAACGTCTTGATACTCTATTGATATTTCGCAGAGAATATCTGGGCTTCTAAATATCCAGGAATGCACGTCAGTCCTGCACAAGGAAGAATAGTACCACCTAAAATGTCAAGAGACCTTTTCTGAAAATACTGCCCATGACCTAACCTGGCATTCCTTGGACAGGAAATGGTTTTAGATTTCCTATAAGCACATGAATGTAGAGCAGGTACCTGAAAAAAGAATAGTTTTTTCTACTAAGGAAAAACAAGTTGGCAATGCATTCTGGGGAGGCAACAATTAGTGTTCGGTACATTATGTTATCACCAACTAAGAAAAATGCTATTTATTCATTTATTAGTTTAATGAATTTTCTCATATCGAAAAAAAAAATCTGTTTGAGAGTCCTAGAGGTTTAAAAACCAATTAAGAGGCTGTTGTAATAACCTGGGTTTGAAATTACATGAATATGAACCAAGACAGTGGCAGAAAAGATGGAGGAAAATCAGCAGATTTCAGAGCTATATTAGAGGAAAATCGATAAATACACCCTGGAAAGAGACCAGATTTAAGGAATTTGGGTGAACTCTTGGTCTATGGCAGTCTAAAGCTATCCACTGCATCCCAAACACTTCCTTGGAGCCACTGAAAAACGATATCCTGCTTACTATCTTCCTCTCTGCTAATATGTCTGTCACCTCCTTAATGAAACCAATAACCACCAATATGGCATATTCAGTGTTCTAGCTTCTTCATTTTTTAACTTCCTCATCTCCAATTTTCTTGTTTTCCATAATACTAGTTCCACTCATTTTCAATGTTTATAATTGGAAATAATTTAGTAATAATATTAATATATAATGTAAGTAATAAATTACATTTTATTACTAATAGATATACCATTGCCAAAACCAAAATTTAAAACTTTCCTATATTTAAAGCCTTCTAACTTTGGTATCTTGATTCCAACAATTATTCAACTCATGAACTTTAACTTTTAATCTAATTACTGAACCCCTTTTTTCTGTACCATACCCCCATGTACTCAATTTATTCCTTACCTAAATGCGATTTGATGGCCCATCACTAAAATTACACCCTTGCATACATCTTGCATTGTCTCAGCAGCCACGATTAAATGCAAGTATTCGTCTGCTTTTTATCTGAAACAGTGACCAAAAAATAGCATTATTTTGCTTCCATGTTTGTGACTGATGGTAATAACTCTGAGGCCTCAATCTGACTAATAACATTCTACCTCAATAGTTTTTGAATGAAATGATTCAATGGATGATGACATCATTCACTGAGATAGTGCACACAGGAGAAGAAAGAGAATACAGTGGATTAAGAATCCAAGTTTCACATGTTAAATTTCATATGTTTTTGGGTTATCCACATGGAAATATTTTGTAGGGAGATATACATTAAAGTTGGAGTATGAACGGAACAGAGAAAAAAGAGACGGAAGAATTGCTGGAGAAATGATTATGAGGAACCTCTGTGAATGCCACATAAGTGGATGAGATAAGAGACGTTACGGCCTTTAGAGGCACCTTTCCTGGTTTGATGGCAATTTACTTTTGTTAAACTCTAAAAATTGTCCATTCATCCACAAATGCTTATTAAGCAATTACATCTTTTAGGCACTCTTCTAGGCACTCGGAATATATACCTGTAAATAAACAGAGTAAATAAATTTTACCTCGTGACGTTTATATTCAAATGTAGGAGGACAAAAAATAAACAGGAGTCAGAAAATTATACAGTGTGTTGGCGGGTGATATGTACTATGGCAAAACAAAAAATAAGTGAGTAGAAAAGCGGGGTGAGAGATGTGGAGGACAGTGGGGTAGAAACAGTAGAAAGATAATGCATTATAAAAGAAGATGGTCAAGACAGGTGGCATGGAGAAAATGAATTTCTTTCTTTCTTTTTTTTTCTTTCTTTTCTTTTTTTCTTTTTTTTTTTTTTTTTTTTTTTCTTTTTTTTTTTGAGTTGGAGTCTTGTTTTATTACCCAGGCTGGAGTGCAATGGTGCGGTCTCGGCTCACTGCAACTTTCACTTCTTAGGTTGAAGCGATTCTCCAGCCTCAGCCTCCCAAGTAGCTGGTATTACAGGTGTCTGCCACAATGCCCGGCTAATTTTTGCATTTGTTAGTAGAGACGGGGTTTCACCATTTTGGCCAGGCTTGTCTTGAACTCCTGACCTCACATGATCTGCCTGCTTTGGCCTCCCAAAGTGCAGGGATTACAGGTGTGACCCACCACACCCAGCCAAAAATGACTTTCAAGCACAGACTTAGAGAGAGAAAACTAATAAGTTGTCTAAGTACATATTTAGTAGAGAATGTTGTAAGTGAAAGATCAGGTAAGCAAAGAGACCAAGGTTGGACTATCCCTGCTGTTTGCTGAATAGCAAGCGAGGTGGTGTGGCTGCAAAAAAGTGAGCAATGAGAGGAAGAGTCGTAAGAGAGGACGTTGCAAAATGGGGAGAAGGAAAAAGGCAGTTTGGGGAGTAGGGGAGTCGTCGTAGAGTAATCCGACTTACATTTTATTAGAAGGATCTCTATAGTTACCATGTTGAGAAGACGTTTTGGGAAAAGCAAGGGGCAAAAAAGGAGACTAATTGGGAAGCTATCACAGAAACTGGGCAGAGAGATGATGATAATGGGTTAGGCCAGGGTGGTATCCGTGAAAGTGCAGCATTCTTCAGATTCTGAGTATATTTTGGAGATACAGCAAAAAGGTCTTTAAAATACTGGACACAGGGTATGAGAGAAAGAGAGGAGTCAAATATAAAGGGTTTTTTGGCCTCTAATCTTTTAGCCTGAGGAAATGGAAAGACAGAGTTGTCATCAAGTGAAATGGGGAAAGCAGAATCAGTTTCAGTGGAAAAATCAGGAGTTCAATTTTGGTGTTTGAGATGACTCTCTGACACCTAAAGAGTGGTGTTCAATATTTAATTCCAAACTGCATCTATAACATAGAGACCACTGGTATAAAAATAGTTTTTAAGGTCACAGGGATGGTTTCACTCCCGGTTGCAGGAAATACTCAAACCAGCGTCAGTGTGAATTGGCAGAACTTCCGTGCACTGTGGCCTCTTCACAAGAAGAAAAGAAAGAATGCAGAACTGGCAACAGTGCTGAGTGTAGCAAAATTAATTTCATCTTTAATTAATGTCAAACTCCTATTTTTGGGGGACATCGTGTGAAATAAAACTTGGACTCAAAATCCAGAATAACATCAATCCAACCAAGATGTACTCAAGCAGCTCCTATAACAGCATGGGGTAATGATAATGATGAAAATACAATCTTGGAAGAATTGTTTCAGAAGTGGTATCAGTCACTGAACATACTTTTGGAACACAGTAACAAGCACTTTGCATGCATCAACTCATGAAATCTTTACAATACTTTAAGAGAAGTACTATTGCTATCTCCATTTTATAGATGAAGGAATTGAAGCCCCAGAGAAAGGAAGAAACGTGTCCATTCTAAAAAGCAATGGTCTGGATAGGAGCCTAAGTTTCAACTCTTCTATAAGCTGTGTGACCTTGAGTAAATCATACCCCTCTCTGAGACTTATTTTATAGAATTATAGTTCTATAAAATGAGTTAGGTTGGCCAGATGACCTTTAAAGATCCTCCATTTATAGTACCTACATATATTTCATTGTCTCAAGGCTTAATCTAGCTGTTCTGACACCATTTCCTGTAATCTTAGTTATAACTACATACTGGTATAATATAAACATTAGAAAAACCTGAATAAAGGTTTATTATAAACTAGGTCTGTGTAAAGTTCTTAAATTTTATTTTATTAATCTTCACAATCAATGAATAGAATATGGTTGAAATGTTGCTACCAATTCTGGTTCTACTGTTAACTGGCCTGAAAGCTTCCACTTTCTCCTTTTTGGATTGTTTACTCTTGGAATATTTCATTAAGGAACTCAGATGCCATACAGCAAGGTAGTCCAAGCACCATGTGGAGAAGAACCAAGGGCCTCCAGTTTCCAGCTCTAAGTCCACACTGAGACTCCAAATGACCCCAGTCTCTCTAGTGCCCAAGCTGACACTTCATGAAGAAATAAATAAAATCCACTCCGCCCAAATAATTATGTAATCAATTGGTATTTTGAATTTTGGAAATGGAATTCTATGCAGCCATTACAAAGAATGAGCTAGGACAGGAAAAATAACAAATGGATACCAGGCTTAACACCTGGGTGACAAAACAAACTGCACAACAAACCTCCATAACACACATTTACCTATGTAACCAGCCTGTACATGTACCCCTGAACTTAAAAAAAGAAAATAAATAAATCTGGCGGGTGCTTTGTTTCACGACAATTAATAACTGAAATAGTTACTACTAATACAGCCATTTTATAGATAAAGAAACTAAAACTTGAAGCTTAAGAGAGTGTAGTTAATTATGGATCACTATAGATTCCCGCCAAGGAAATGGTAGGATAAATACCTGAAGAGAGGTCTTTCACATTCCAGAATCTACACTTGAAAGCACTCTAGCGAACTGCCTTTCAACTTATTACCAAATTGTCAGTCATATTTTTCTGCAGCATTTTATTTAGAACACTATTTTCTCTTTTGAGGAGAGCCTCTAAGCTTTCATGGGCATTACAAAAATCTGTTCCCTTCAAATAATTCTAAAATCCCAGAAATATTTAACAAATAATGTGGACTAAATATATTCTAAGATAATTCATATGGATTACAATGAAAAGCCGGAAATCTCGAGGAACTTCTCTCAGTGGGTGTCTTTAATTTCCTAAAGCCTGAGGCAGTTACATTCAGCATTTAAATGATCTTGTCCATCTTGCCAACAGTGCCTTAGACACCTGTGCATTAAATTACTGCAATATTGCTTTCAATGTGCACTTAGCATTTCCAGATTTTTATCATCTAGAAAAAGGCACCAATATATCATGACTAAGTTCCAAGCAGATGGTGCCAAATTCTACTTACCTGACACTTCTTTTTTTGTGAAGCTAAAATAAAATACTATCAGCAAAGGCAACCACATAAAATAATTGGAGGAAGAAAACAAATGAGCAGACGCAGCAAAAATGAAAAACCTAAGCACTTTACATTGAAATAAGCTGACACAGTGATTTAGAAAAGCCAATGTAAGGCTGGGCTCAGTAATCCAGTAAGCCTGCAATCCCAGCACTTTGGGAGGCCAAAGTGGACAGATCATCTGAGGCTGGGAGTTTGAGACCAGCCTGACCAACACGGAGAAACCACGTCTTTACTAAAAATACAAAATAAGCTGGGCGTGGTGGCACATGACTGTAATCCCAGCTGCTTGGGAGGCTGAGGCAGGAGAATCCCTTGAACCCGGGAGGCAGAGGTTGCGGTGAGCCAAGATTGTGCCATCCATTGCACTCCAGCCTGGGTAGCAAGGGTGAAACTCCGTCTACAAAAAAAAAAAAAAAAGCCAACATATCCTCCCCCTTCATGCTGTACCCCTATGCCAATGCTACACTAAGTACCTGGTGCTTGTCAAAACAGTGTTTAAACGAAGATTTATACCATAATTGGTTACTTTTTCTGGAGATCATTGCTAAAAATTAGGGTGAATGGAAAATGTACTGGAATGTTAGGTGAGAATGGGTAAATATAATATACACATAGCCAAATGTAAATACATCACAATTTTTATATGAAACTGGTCAAAATCACTGTAGGAGAATAGTATGTTTATTTAATGTATTATTCTTGTGGTGTCTCTAGCATTCTTCTAACTTAAAGGTAAAAAGTCTGATTGTTGGCTGAGTGCGGTGGCTCATGCCTGTAATCCTAACACTTTGGGAGGCCAAGGTGGTTGGATCACAAGGTTAGGAGTTCAGGACCAGCCTGGCCAATAAGGTGAAACCCTGTCTCTACTAAAAATACAAACAAAAAAAAACAAAAAAAAAAACAAAAAAAAAAAAAACTAGCTGGGCGTGGTGGCACATGCCTGTAGTCCTAGCTACCCCGGAGGCTGAGGCAGGAGAATCACTTCAACCCCGGAGGCAGAGGTTGCAGTGAGCCTAGATTGCACCACTACACTCCAGCCTGGGCAACAGAGGAAGACTCCATCTCAAAAAAAAAAAAAAAGAATACAAATAAAAGTTTGATTGCTGTTTCCACATTAGGTGGTATACATTTATATAGTGCTTTATTATTTACAAGGTGCGATTATATATGACACTTATATGTATAATTCTATCATTCCAGGACGTTTTCTTGTATCCTTTTCCAGGCAACCCTCACTCTAGAGGCAGCCAAGTTTCTATTATTACTTTATTTATTTATTTATTTATTTATTTATTTATTTATTTTTAGACAGAGTGTTGCTCTGTCGCCAGGTGCCAGGCTGGAGTGCAGTTGCACGATCTTGGCTCACTGCAACCTCCCGGGTTCAAGCAATTCTCCTGCCTCAGCCTCCTGAGTAGCTGGGACCACAGGCACACGCCACCACACCCAACTAATTTATGTATTTTTTTTAGTAGAGATGGAGTTTCACCATGGTCTCAATCTCTTGATCTCATGATCCACCCGCCTTAGCTTCCCAAAGTGCTGGGATTACAGGCATGAGCCACTGCGCCTGGCCCAATTTTCTATTATTTTTAACCAAACACGTCTTTTGCCTGCCCCACAACTTTATATCAGTGTATTATTTTGCGTGTGTGTTCCTGGCTTCTTTTGCTCAGCATAATGTTTTTGAGTCTCACTCACGCCGTTGTAGGTGTAAGTAGTTTGTTCTTTCACATGACTGAGTACTATTCCACGTGTAAATGCACCTGTTTCTTTACCCATTTCCCTGTTGATGGACATTTGAATTTTTTCTGGTTTTGTCTCATTTTAAGCACTATTTTTTTTTCTTGCAATGGCTCCACAAATTAAGAAATCTTTCAGCAATTCAGGCATGATGGTATATGCCTGTCATCCCAGCTACTTGACAGGCTGAGGCAGGAGGTCACTGGAACTCAAGAGTTTGAGTCCAGTCTTGGCAACATTGAGAGGCCCATCTCTAAAAATATAAACACAATTTTTTTTTTAATTTAAAAAAGATTATCTGTCAGCAGATGCACATTTTGCTTTGTGTATATGTGTTCATATGCATATTAAAGTGAAATTTACTTTGTGAATCAATGTAAGAATGTTAGATCCTTTGCTTTTGAAATACAAAATTAAGTTGGTCTGGCTCCCATATTTCCTGGTGGTGGGGTAGACATAAGGGGGTAGAGGGAGACACTATGCTGAAGGGGTGTCCCAGCACTGAGAGGCCTGCTGCCTGGAATAAATGGTAGGTGATATACTCCTGAGAAAAAAACGTAAATTCAGCTCTAGCTGTCATTGCAGGGTTCTAGTTCTGTGCACAACACTTTGGCTGTGGAAACGCTTCTATAATACTCACCAGTGAGATCCTGGCATCATGTGTGTAAACAGCAGCCGTTCCAATCGTTTAAAATCCCACTTTCAACTGCCTCTCTCCCTTCTTCTAAGACACGTTAGCTTGTCCTGGCTTACTTATTAAAGCATGGGACTAAATCCTCTCAGCCTTGTGTGTGTGGCTAATTCAGCCTTCAGGGATGCAGTAAATGAGTCAATTACCATTCACTAACATGCATTTATCTAGCATCTGCTATGTGCCAAACACTGTGCAGTGCTAGCTGGCCTTCCAAACAGACTGCAGAGAGAAAGCAGGATGCTGTAAATTCAAGAACACTGTGGTTGGTGTCAGAAAGCCTGAGTCCACGTCCTACACTTTCACTATTTCTCATACCTTAAGCAATTCACTTCAACTTGGAACCTCAGTTATTTATTAATGTCCAAGAGGTTCTAATTTTTCAAGTAAAAAACTAAGCTGTGAAAACAAATGTAAATATTATAATTTTTCTCCCACTCAACTATTAATACTTAGGTCTCATATTTTTCAGAAGGGCATATATTTAAATCAGTTAATTTGACATAAATGAGTTTTCTCCATCAGTTTAAGATCCTTCCCATTTCTTCCCAGAGCTGTCACTGAGTCCCCCAAGTACTCATTAGGGAAAAATGAACTCTAAGTCAACATTACCTATCCACTTGCCAAACACTAACTCTCACATACTCTTTGACTCTCAGTTCCTTACTTCTCTAGAAAAGCTCCTTCTTCTCCTTTAAGACCTTTCCAGGATTTCTGGCTGTAGTACAACCTCAGCACTGCTTTCAACCTCAGGAGGAGACATTCTAGACCTCCCAGTGCTGTGCTGGATTGTATAAGATCTGATGAGGATCTTCAGGCCTGTGATCATGAATAATACACTTGACATTTATTATCTACTCATCTGTACCTTGATTGGATGGAGGGGCTGTTGTGTCCTTGTGGTTTCTCAGACTCTCAGCAGAAAGCAGTGTATTGGCAGAGCCCCTGCTAGTATACAAGAAAACTGTGCAAGTTAGGGAAAAACAAAAAGTTTCTCCTTTATGGAAAAATTGCAAAGATATGCCCCTTGCAGGTAGAACAATGAGAAGAAGACTCCTTTCTTCCTGGTCTGATGGCTTGTGGGGCAGAGTTCAAACAGAATTTCAGCCTCACTCTTAGCCTGGAGCCCAAAAGCAGGGCACGACTTGCACAGTTGGGTGCAGAGAGCTGTCCTAAGGTCAAGCTCTCAGATTCCTCATCTTCCTGAGTCATCTCATTCTGTCCTTTCCTCCAGGATTGAGCCCAGATACTTCAGCTTCTTCCATCTCTCCTTTCATTTTCATTCTTCTTCCTCCTCATCTAGAAGGGGGCAATACTTCTGATCACAAAATTCTCCTATTCTACATTTCTCTGACTATGACCTAGGTTTTCGATAACTGTAATGACTTTTCTCTCAAACAATGGTCACAGCCATGCATATGATTTTAGAACTCAAAGCTAAGACTTAACTATTTCTTATCCTCCGTATTTCCGTATGACATCTCTACCTAAGTCTTCAAGGTCCAGTTGCCCTAGTGGGGGAAGGAAGAAAGGCTGAAAGACACACCTGAGACTGTGGCAGCCGTGGGGGTGTGCTACCTGACAACCCTTCAAGAAAGAACTTGCCATTCAGCTGTCAGGTAAAAGTTAGCTGAGCAGCATTCAGCTACAGAGCCTACAGGATCTTAAGCTGACACCTTGCTCTTCCTGTAGCCTCTCCAGCCAATGACTCACCATAGCAGCTGTCTAGGGCCTGGCTGTTTCCACCTAAAACAGGACATCTCTAAGGAAAATCTTTGCTGTAGATCTCCCCATTGGGTGATCCTTGCTTTGTTAGGTCTCCATATCATCAGAAGACCTCCCTACACTATCTGGTTTCCTCCATTTTTATCTTTTACTCCCAATAAACCTCTTATACTCAGGATTCAGTGTTACTTCTCAAATAACTCAAATTGACCCAGATCTGAAAATATTAATGCTTTGGGTAATGAGTGCAATAATATTCTGCTAAATAGCAAAGTTGAAATAGCCAAATATGCAGTGTAATTTCTATGAACTTTAATATTCTCTTTCTTCTCTCTCATTTCTTCCTGGAAATTATAAGTAAGTGAAAAAGCAATTACATGCCCAGGTAAATCACTTCAGTTCAGAAATGCCCAAATGCAGAGATTTATTTATTTCTGAACTGCCTCCCCATTAGTCATCCTCATTAACAACAACAAAGAAAGCAAAATGGCATGAGAATTGCCTTGCATAGCTATAACCCCAATGCAACAGTTCTACTTGAATAGAGCCTTGCTTTATTTTAATTCCCCTTCAAAACTAGTGAAAGTGAGCAAATGAAGGTGACTGGAGGGTGTTAGAACTGCTGGTCTGGTAAATAACTGGTTAGCAAAGACATTATGAACACTATCTTAGCCACATGAAAAGCAGAAGCCTTTGGAAGTCCTAACTTCTAGGTATGTGTAAAGTTAGCTCTCTGTATTCACATGTTCTTCATCTTTGGATTCAACCAAACACAGATAGAAAATATTCAAAAAAGTAAAAAGTGACAATACCACTATAAAAAAATTAAAATTCTAGCAACTATTTACATAGAATTTACACTATATTTGGCATGGCAAGTAACCCAGACATGATTTAAAGTGTATAGGAAGATGTGTGTAGGTTAGATGCAAATATTATACCATTCCACAGAAAACATTTTAGCATTTGTGGATTTTGTAATCTGCAAGGGTTCCTGGAACAAAGCCACCATGGACACTGAGGGACAAGTGTATATTCTTTTAATTAAAAACTCCTTGGGAAGCTGAGGCAGGAGAATCATTTAAATCTGGGAGGTTGCAGTGAGCCGAGAAAGTGCCACTGCACTGCAGCCTGGGTGACAGAGTAAGACGCCATCTCAAAAATAAATACATAAATAGAAAAATAAAAAAATTATATGTAAAGATATAATGTTACTTTTTTACTACTTGATACCTAGCCTGGGACACAATAATGCTTTTTAGACATAAAAAACTCAAATGATTAAATTCCTCAGCCTAATCATCTAAATTCTTCTCTAGACATAGCCTTGAAAGGCACTTGATTCTCTCAAAATCAAATCCATTTTAGAAAGACGTGCTTTTCTGGGAGATAGCATGTCTCATTAATTTTTGGTGTGTAAGCCAGAAGAACTGAGGAGAGATTACTGGGCTTGATTGCAGAAGAGAGCCATGTTGGGTGCTCTGACTGGCTTTCCTACAGCCAGAAATGGCTTTCTCTTTCCTCTTCTCAGGCATTTCAGTGGGAAGGAGGTGGAGTGGAGAGGAGAGAGAGAGACTGAGAAGGCAGGGAATGCTATGGCGACTATTACAGAAAGTCCAGATAATGTTGGTAATATGGTTTGGCTGTGTCACCACTCAAATCTCATTTGGAATTATAGCTCCCATAATTCCCAAGTGTCATGGGAGGAAATCAGTAGGAGGTAACTGAATCATGGGAGTGGGTTTTTCCAGTTCTGTTCTCATGGTAGTGAATAAGTTTCATGAGATTGATGGTTTTATAAAGCACGGTTCCCCTGCATACACCCTCTTGCCTACCACCATATAAGACATATCTTTGTTCTGCCTTCATCTTCTGCCATGATTGTGAGGCCTCCCCAGCCATGTCGATCTGT
This sequence comes from Saimiri boliviensis, assembly GCF_048565385.1. Taxonomy (NCBI): domain Eukaryota; kingdom Metazoa; phylum Chordata; class Mammalia; order Primates; family Cebidae; genus Saimiri; species Saimiri boliviensis. The sequence continues at coordinate 41,669,765 of NC_133457.1, read as the reverse complement.
GAGTACATTAAACTTCTTTCCTTTATAAATTACCCAGTCTCAAGTATGTTTTTATTAGCAGCATGAGAGCTGACTAATACAGCTGGTTTGCCTAGAATGAATCTGAGTGTTTTTTTTTTGTTTTCGTTTTTCGTTTATCCCTCAAAACAAGCATGTGCTGTTTGCCAGTACCACCTTCAGGAAGTGAGTGGGCAAAGACTATGTAAAATAATGACCGACAAAAGTCTTGAAAACCAAAATAGGCAAGCTTAGAAAAATCAAGAAGAAACCGCACATATCCTAAAGTATGGGGCTAAGAATAAGTTAAAGTAAAAGAACAGAACTGTTGTCAAAATACTGAGATTGCTTGAGCATTCTAACCATCTACAATCTATCATATGATTGATATATATTACATAATACAACAGTTTAATTAATATGTTAATAGAACTTTTTGGTTCTAAAGAAAAGTTGTTAGGACAGACATGTGGGAGAAAACACTGCCCCTTCAGTATAGAAACAAGTTCTGATGCTTTGAAAAATCATGATCCAGACTCTTTCAGGGGCTTCCCAGCCATGGAGATGACATTTGCATTACACATAAGTTCATAGTAGATTGTCTATGCATGTTTTAGAGCTACAATAGATGCAGAGATATAATAGATACTATTAAAAATGCATATTGAGTCAAAGAAGATTTTTACTGCCTTAAAGGATTTATACAACTCAACTGCACAAGCATAAGAGAGTTCGTAAAAGGGAGGATCCAAGATGGTGTCACATGGGCATCACTACTGCAATACCTCTGACACCACACAGGGTCACATGGAAGGTGGAAACACAAATCAGTATGTAAAAGGCCTGTGATTATTTGATAAATCAGTTGATTTACTTTTTCTCATAACATATACTAAGTGCTAATGTGCATGGAAGGAGAGTTGAGAATAACAAGAAAGAGATTTGGAGAAAAAATGCAGTCCTTCAGTCTATGCCCCATGGACGTTTATCATCTACCTTTAGAAATTTCTTAGGTAGAAAAAGAATTTCCCAGCAAACAAAGGGGAAGGGAAAGAAGAAGCAAATTTTAGGACTTGAAAACAGAAAGATTTCCCTTCCAATGGTCTGCGTTAGCACTTTTTGGCTGTGTGCTTTCACCTTAAAACATTTCACCTCTGTCCTGTTCATTGGAATCTGTCAAATTGTGTAATGTCAAGGACAGAGAAGAAAGCGAAAAAAAAGCCAAGGTTTAAATGAGGAGTCTTGCACAGAATTTGAAGGTTCAATCACCTCTATTCCTGACATAATTATATATGCTTCTTAATACATAGTATATAATCTCATATGCATTGGCCTACCAAGATATTAAAAAGAAGCTTAGCAGTACAGCTGGTGGCTGGGTGTCCCAGGGCCTTCAGAAATGACTCCTGTGCCAACAGAATGTTATACCCATCTTAAACTCACAGCAGGATTCCTTTCTGTTATATACATGATCTTAAAACAGCAAATACAGCTGTCCTGACGAGTACAATCACTTCTTTATACCGTTATTTCCTGTTCCCTGCAGACCCAGTGATCTCCTTCAGCCTCATCCTGTGTGTCTTGATGAGTAAATTAAAGAGTAAATTGAGTAGTTGTCTTATTTGATTTCCTCAGGAATTAGTGCAATGACAGATAGGCTATCTTAATGTGCAAATAGCTTTTAAAAAATTGTTTTTCCAAGGACTCTGTTAGCTGGATCATTCCTTATGATATCATTGACCACAGCTCTGACTATAGCTCAGAAAGTGAAAGCGATGAATTATTGCCCTAGTTGAAAGGTTTCCGAAATGAAATCACCTGACACAAGCCAAAAATGCCCTTCACTCTAATGTCAATTATAGATTTGCCTCAGATCAAATTAAAGTAGTAATTATTTTTGCTTTCCTCCTAGGTAAGAAGCTACTTATATATTTTCTCCTTTGTTTTTCTCTCTGGCAATGGCTTTTTTCTTTTCCTTTTCCCCCATGCTGTGCCCTCTATAGCAGTCAAATACAGTTTCAGCATATTTGTAGTACAGTTTTCCCTCGGTATCTGTGGGTGACCAGGTCCAAGACCAATGTAAGGGTACCCAAATATGCAGATGTTTATGTCCCTCTAATAAAATGGAGCAGTATTTGCATACAACCTATGCAACTTTTCCCATATACTCGAAGTCATCCCTGGGTTATTTTTAATATCTAACACAATATAAATGCTACGTAGGTAGTTTCTATATGTATTTCTATTTGTATTATTTTTAGAGTTGTATTTTTATTTTAAACATTTATTTCTATATTAATATCTCTAATTCTGCAGTTAGTTGAATTCAAGGATGCAAAACCAGTGAATAAAAAGGGCTAACTGTAAATGTAATGTCGTTTAGTATGTTATCAGTGAAAATCATTTTGAGTAAATACTAACCATTAAAAATACAAGGAAAGGTTTGATAGGAAAAAATAAATTGAAGAAATATGGTGACAAATCACTAATTGGGAAATAAAGCCAAGTCTCGGGCACTCATAAATCCCTTGGTAACCTCTATTCCTTCTTTAAAAAAAAATCTGTGTTCCCTTTTGCAAATGTATATTAACATTCATTATCAAATAATCTACAAGTTATTGAAGGACCAGGACTAAACAATAATGAGAAGTAAACCTGACTTTCAACCCCAAATCACAGTTTTACCAGTTCTTTAAAGACAAAAAGTTATTGAGATTTCCAGCAGACATGGGGCTCACTTCACTTGAATATGATGGACCCAACTGCTAGGCAGCCACAGCTAGTTCTTGGCCTTCCTATTTCAGGAGAGAAAATAAAACCAAAGCTAAAAAAGTAATTTTTAAGTAGTGGACTGCACTAAGTTTTCAAAAGACACCTACAATAAAAACCCAGAATCTTTTTAAACAGTGAGTAGATCCATTTTCTACTCAAAACTTGGACTAATTTCTGTTTCACATTATTATGGAAATGGTCCCCTTTTAAACAGTTTGAAAACTCCATTAAAATAAGACATAATTCATAAACATTCAATGTTTTTCAAAGTGTAAACCCACTGGCCAGATTACTATGGGCCAAATAGCCACAAGTTCAGAACTGAGAGACAATAATGTGAGTGAACGTAGTACGTGTCAGTACCTATGGGATGTGGCTGCGTGTGTATTCAGAGAAGAATTCATAGTCTTAAATATGTATATTAACTAATAAAAATAATAAAATTACTAACATTCAAGTACAATAATTATAGAAAACAAGTAGATAAAACTAAGGAAGAAGAATCCGTTTACAATGTTAAAAATCAAAAAATAATGAAATAGAAAAAATAGACAAAATAAATGGGCTTATATCAAATAGAGATAATCAGAGTTGATATGTAGAAAACAAAATAAACTAATATATAGCTATCAAGCCACAAAGGAAGGTACAAATACAAATAATAAAAATGAAAGAATAGGAAAAAAACTGCAGATAAAATTAAAAAAAATTTAATGTAAGCGATAGTTTATTCAACTCTCTCTATATAAATTAATTTGAAAGTCTGTGAAAATTAAAATTGACCCAGATGATATGGTAAGAACAAACCAGAAAAATATAAAAAGAGTGTTTTATGAAATACTACCCCTCCCACCAAAAAAAAAAAAACCCAATGTATTTCAATTTGGACTTCATTTGAAAATCATCTAGGGTTTCCAAAAACAGTGATGCCTCACTGCAGACTAAATCAGGATTACTGCATCTACCTTTCATAAAGGAACATGTAGAAACGATGATCTCATCAACAATTAGAGAACTCAGGCTACAATTCAAAGTACATCTTTGTGAAGTAACTGTAGAGATTCAAAGGCATTTAGGCCTTGGAGAATTGAAATACCAAAAAGAAAGAAGCCCTAAGAGGTGAGCTGATGCTCTGTACTTTACTGTTCTCTTTGGAGCACCTGCTGACTCATGGAACAGGAATGGAAGCCTGGGGTTACAAGCAAATGAATACTCAAAAGAGGCAGAAAAATCAGCAAGGCTTTGCCAATCTCTCAGGAATTGGAAGAAAAAAAATAGAATTCAGGACTGACGGAGGCAGCCAGGAATGGAGGAGCCAATATTCCAGAGAAAGATAATACAGAATAGTGACACTTTGGTATCCCCCAAAGACATTTACTGAATTATCAAGCTATTCAATCGGGGAGGTTAAAATTCCATACACAAAGTCTAAAAAAGGCACAAAGATGTTTCTGGCAGTTTCATGGTGCTAATGAGCTAAAAATTGAAATTCCAGAATTGGTTCCCAAGTAGTATTGTCTCTATGCTCTCAGTCAAAAACTATGGAGAAATATGTCCTAAAAATAAAAGGATATCAGAAATAGACTAAGTCTTACAAAAACCTAGTCTAGGCCCATTCTGTCCTTGATTGGATTAAGCTGATCTGCCTCTACATCATCCAGAGCATCCACAATTTATCACAGAGTTAAATAAACTATATCATGAAATAAGACCCAGAGGAAAAAAACAAACAATAGGTTATAACCACAGGCGACCTAGTTATAAGTAATTAGGTACATACAAGGAAATAACTGTGATTAATACATTCTGGAGTTCTTTATGAGCCAAATGAATTTTTTTTTAATTGGCCGGATGTGGTGGCTCATGCCTGTAATCCGAGCATTTTGTAAGACGGGAGGTGGGTGATCACTTGAGGTTGAGAGTTCAAGACCAGCCTGGCAAACATGGTGAAAACTTGTCTCTAGTAAAAATACAAAAAAATTAGCTAGGCATGGTTGTAGCCTTAGCTATTCAGGAAGCCGAGGCAGGAGAATCACTTGAACCCAGGAGACAGAGTTTGCAGTGAGCCACGATAATGCCACTGCACTGTAGTCTGGGTGAAAGACTGAGACTCTATCTCAAAAAAACAAAACAAAACAAAAATTAAATGATGAGCCATTATTACGCCACGTACTACAGTCTGGGTCACAAAGCAAGACACTGTCTCAAAGAAAACTAAACAAAACAAAAAAATTAATAAGTCTAGAAATTAAAAATACAACAACAAAAATACAAAATTCAATAGATTTTTTTTTTACAGCAGGCTTGACACAGCAGCAAGAACTCATTAATTGAAATAAAAATCAGTAGAATATTCAGACTAAAATACAGGTGCCAGGGTGTGTGTTCCATGAAAAAACAAAAATAAAAAGTATATTTGGAACAATCCTTATTATAGCCTCAGCCGTTTTTCCATTCTTCAAAATCCATCTGCTTTCCGCAGAGGCTCGTAAAGGACTTGAAATGAGGATGTGATCGAGAGTATAACTTTTTATCTTCCAAATCTTTATTAATTGCATTAATTTTTAGGACTCTCCCATGGATGCAGTATCACTTTCTGGTATAATTCTTACAGGGAGGGGACACTGCAGGGAGTTCCATTTGATCCTTTGTACTATAAAAAAGCCTTTTCTTCCTACGTCAAAAAGCCATTACGGGGATCCTGATGCCAAGTTTGCATTCAGAAATTTGGAAAATATCTACAGAATTGCCTAATGGCCTTGCTAAGCCTACCATGAGAGAAACGTGAAACAAAACTCCATTCATTAACTGATCCTCATGAGCCTCCCAATGACCAGTGGACCTCAGAAGTATTGGTAATCTCAAAGAATTTTCATCAAGTCCAAATGAATGCTCAAGTCATAAAAAATGGTGGTGACTAGAGCCTGAGTGGTAGAGGAATTCAGGAGATACTGGTCAAAGGATACAAAATTTCAGTTAGATAGGAAGAACAACTGAGGAAGAATCAAGAAACCTATTGTCTATCATGTGACTACAGTCAACAACAATATATTGCATATTTGAAAATTACCAAAAGAGTGGATTGAAAGTGCTCCCACAACATTAAAAAATGATAAGTATATGAGGTAATTCCTATGCTAAATAGTTTCATTTAACCATTCCACAGTGTATATAAACACCAAAACATTGTGTTTACACTATAAATATGTATAATTTTTCCTTGTTAATTAAAAATAAAAAATGTTAATTTTTTAAAAAAATGAAATGAATGTATAGTATTGTACACAAAGTCTAAATATGTCCCTTGCCTGAAGGCACCATCTCATTAGTAAAGGATCTCAGCTGTCCTTATAGATGACTGAAAAGTCATATTACCAAGTTCAGATGTTATAGCATGGTTCTTCTTTAAGGGGACTCAACTGTCATTTGTTTTTTTGTTTTTGTTTTTTTTGAGTTGGAGTCTCACACTGTCACACAGGCTGGAGTGCAATGGTGCAATCTTGGCTCACTGCAACCTCCACCTCCGGGGCTCAAGCAATTTCCCTGCCTCAGGCTCCCAGGTAGCTGAGATTGCAGGCACCTACCACCACGCCTGCCTAATTTTTGTATTCTTAGTAGAGATGGGTTTTCACCATATTAGCCAAGCTGCTCTTTTGGCCAGGTTGGTCTCGAACTCCTGACCTTGTGATCTGCTCACCTTGGCCTCCCAAAGTGCTAGAATTACAGGCATGAGTCACAGTGTCAGGCCCCACCTGTCATTGTATTAAGCAGCTCTGAGGATGGTAATGTAAGTCATTCTTTTTCACGTTTTTTTTTCCAGTTATTCAGACCAAGAAAGATTTTAACAGACTGACCTTGTATTTTGGTCTTAGGAATTCCATGATCTATAACTTACTTTCAAAATTCTCCGAAGGCCAATTCACTCTGATCCTTTGACATTATTATAGGACCATTCCTTTCTAGGCATTTTGTAGATGATTTGTCTTTATCATCAGCTCCAGAATTCTATGAGCTCTAATGAAATGGGGAAACCGATTTCAATAGCCGTATTTCTCATTATTACAACCATCAACTAAACTTGGCAGGCAAAACCCCTTGATGTTTTTCTGATTTAGAGGTTGCATCAGTTGGGTCCAGAACTTCCTTCAGCCCCTTGAGGGGAATCAGAAGGTAGCCAAGTTGAAAGCCACCCTCCTTGCTATGACACTAACCATGGTGAGGGATGAGATGACCTAAAAGAAGCTGGGGGTGAATATGCCATAGACTTAGGAGTCAGTAGAAACCGAAGGTTGATATGGTCACTAGGAGTTACCAGTTTCCTTCAGCAACCAGAGAGACAGATTCTAAGTTCTAACTGCCAGTTTCAGTAGGGAATGGCTGCAGGATGAACAGCGAACAGCTAATAACAGACACATCGCCTCTGAGAACCATGAAGCCCTAAGAAAACACATTTGAGTATCTCCACTATTCTCTTAGCAGAATTACATAAGCTTCATTCCCCTATGGCACTAGGTTCACATGTCATTTTAGAAAGAAGACAGCAGATCCTGCATCCTGCCAACCCCACTGGGCCATTCCTGGTGGGTCCACCTGACCATCGTGTCTCTCTCCTCTGTCCTGTCCCCAGCCCTCCAGCTTTAGCTCAGTGGACTAGCTCTCTCAGGCAGCTGCTCAGGGCTGACCCACACCTCCATGCCTGCTAAAGTTTCTTGGGGGAGTGTCCATGACACAGGCCAGGCATCCAGCACTAGAGAGCTTCCTCACACTGTCAGCATCAAGGAGGTTAAGTCCTCATATCCTTCTGTGCCAGAGACACATGTGTCTGAGTTGAGCAAGGAGCCAAACCCCTGGTAGCCCTGCGCATCTACACAACTTTCCCACAGCTCAGGTCCACACTTTGGAGGGTGTCTTCCAGCACCACCATTACCTGGGCTGCCTGGAGCGGAAGAAGCTGGCCAAGAAGATGCAATTCTCAGAGGTGAAGATAAAAACCTGGTTTTGGCCGGGCACGGTGGTTCATGCCTATAATCCCAGCACTTTGGGAGGCCCAGGTGGGTGGATCACCTGAGGTCAGGAGTTCAAGACCAGCCTGACCAACATAGTGAAACCCTGTCTCTATTAAAAAGTACAAAAATTAGCCAGACATGGTGGCGGGTGCCTGTAATCTCAGCTACTCAGGAGGCTGAGGCAGGAGAATTGCTTGAATCTGGAGGTTTCAGCGAGCTGAGATAGTACCATTGCACAGAGCAAGAGACTCAGTCTCAAAAATAATAATAATAATAATAATAATAATAATAATAATAATACTTGGTTTAGGAATTACCGAATGAAACGCAACCGTCAAATGCAGGACTCGGAGTTGCTCTGAGCTGTTTACCCCTTCTGGGTCCTCTCCAAGTGCCTCATGCTTTCTACTCACAATCTTCTGTCCTGGCCAATGGCCTGCAGCTTCTCTAGGCCACCCTGCTTGAACCCCTGGCTCTGATGATGGCCCGTTAATTTTTTCTAGGGTCTCTGCCAAGTGAACAAGACACCCTGGCCTCTGCATGGGCCTTGTGCCGCAGCCAGCCTCTGACCCACCACCTCCCCGACCCTGGGAGCCATGTGCACATGCTGGAACCAGCCTTGTCATGAGTTCCTGGGGCCCATGTGCTCCACTAGAGACAGAGAATGCCTTTCAGAGAAGTGCATTCGACTGCATGCCGTCCCACACCAGCGGTATGTGTGGATTGCCACCGGTGCCTATCAGAAGCACTCTGTTCCTGTTCACATCTGGGTGGCCACAGTCCATGACTGGCATGGTACCTTGTGCCAATTCATGGGGGCACCTCTAACCTTCAGATTGACCTAAAGATTCTGGATGATTTACAACTGAAGAAGTTTTAAAGCCATCCCTTTCACTGAACATCCCCAAATGGTCTGTTTAGGTAGCAATTAAGGGTGGGTGAACAGAGTCAAAAGCCAGAAGTGGGATTTTTATGTGCAGAGCTTTCAGTATATGATAAAAGAATAATTTATTCAAGAAAAGGCATTGGAAAAACTGGTTTTCCAGTTGGAAAAAAATAAAGGTTATCAGCTTTGTGTGTAAAAGAGAAAACCATGAAAGGTTTAGACGGCAATGATGGTGTCATGTTTAACTTTCTAGTTAGAATCCCTGTTAATAAGGACTCCAAAGCTGAAAAGAGGGGGAAACAAAGACAATCATTTCACCCACTGAAAAATTAAAACACAATGGTGAAGGGGGCTGGCCATGTGATCCCGGCTATGCATGAGCCAGGTTTGTGCTCAATAGCTTCTCAGGTCTGCTCTTCCCTCGTGAGGGAAAGCAGGGCAGCCAGGATCTGAGGCTGTACCTCTTCTGACCCAGCAGAGCCCGTCCTACACACCTCCTGAACCCCTCCAACATGTGCTCACCTGCAAGATGTGCTCACGTGTCCCCCTCCTTGTAGCAGCCTCTAAGACAAAACAAAAAGGGCAAGGAATAGCAAGCATCCTGAAGAAAGTCCGGAAGTGTCAGGAACAGGAAATGTGAAAGCCTCTCCCTGCAGAAAGGACCAGGGTTGCAGGGCCTGGCTGGTGGAGGGTGATGGGGATAGCCTTCCCTCAGTGATGGAGATGCTCTTGGTCAAAACTCCATTTGTCCAAGTCGTGCTGAGGGCATCCTCATCCAGGACCATGGTTTTTGAATGCCCAGGAAGCAGACAATGAGGGCTGCCCAGTCACAATGGGGACAGATGGGGTTCAGCCTGTAGGACTCCCAAGGTGATCTGCAGAAACCGACCCAGGAATACTAACTAGAATAAAAACGTCCCTTTAAAAATGTTTCTGTGGCTATATATAAGGCAAGCTGACATTCCATAGTTCCAGTTTCTCATTGTTTATTTCTGTATTCTTGGAAGTGTTTACAATGAGCACATGCTTTTGTAATAAAATCTCAGGTAAAAATAAAAGTTAAAAAAGGAAGCAGACAGGATAGAGAAATCTGGAAATTAAGAACATCATTTAAAAGGACTATTTAAGAGTGTAATTGGATTGTTTGCAACCCAATGGATAAATGCTTGAGGGGATGGATACCCCATTCTTTAGGCTGTGCTTATTTCACATGGCATCCTTAAATCAAAACATCTCATGTACCCTATAAATATATACACCAACCTACTATGTACCCACAAAAATTAAAAATAAGTTTTTTAAAAAAGAATAATACTAAGAAAAAAAAGAATAATGCTAAGTAAAGAATGTCAACCCCCAAATGTTGCATACTACATGGTTCCAGCTATATGACATTCTTGACATGACAAAACTATACAAATGGAGAACAGATTTGTGGTTGCCAATGGTTAAGGAGGGAGCAGAGCTGGAAGGGAAGTGGGTGTGGCTAAAGAAGAGCAGCATGAATGATGCTTTAAGTCACAGACAGATTCTGTATCTTACAGTATCAATGACAACATCTTGGTTGGAATATTGTGCTACAGCTTTACAAGACGTTACCACTGTGGAAAACGGGAAAGAATATACAGAGCTCTCATTATTATTTCTTGCATATAAAATATATGCGAGTTGATGATTATCTCAAAATAATTTTTTGTTTAAAAAAAGATATAAAATAAAAACTAAAAGGGATGCTTAGTTAACAGAATAGATTAAATTTTTAAATGTATATGATTAGAAGTTTCTCTTTGCCTTGACAAATAAATAAGTCTGAGCTATTGAGGCAGATCAAATTAATTATAATATTTTTTCTAATTTATACTATGTACATGTGAATATACTGTGAATAGAATTGTGAATATACTCTACCTTTATAAGCAATTTGGAAAGAAAAAATCCCATTTACAACAGCATCAAATATCTAAAATCCATCTCGCTTCCATCTATCCAATCAACCATCTAATCATTCTGGGAATAAACATTACATGATATCAGCAGGAATTACATAAAAACATACTCTACTGATACTATGAGAGATTAAAATGAGACATCCAAAGTTCAAGGCTGTAAACTATATATGTATTGGACATTTAAAAATCCATTAAAAAATTTAAAAAGCAGTGCCATGGAAATTTCCTAATCTAACACATTTTGTTGGTATTATTCCAGATCTAGCAAATGTGCCCTGTTTCTCTTTGGTCTTTTTCATATGCCTTCAATCATGCCAGAAATGTCCTGGAGTAAATCTAATTAGCTCATTTGTGATGCGTGTTTAAAAAGAAGGTATTTTGCTGCCAGACATTTGCAGTTCCTAATTTTGACCTGCTACTTAAAAACCTAGTAGCAACATTTTTAGGCATCGCATTTAGTACAACTTGATGAGATGTGGGGTCTCTTGTTCCCTTTTAGGAAAATGAACTATGATATTTTACATATTTTAATACCCCTCACTCATTCTAATTCTATTCCAACTTACTTCAAGATCATAGTCTGACTTTTCCAGGCATGCCAAATATAATTTTCCTAGCCATATGAGTCATGCATACTGAACACTCAATAATTCATGCTAGTGGGAAAGGTACAGCGACTTGTGTCAATAAAACGTGAAATTTCTGACCAATTATAAAACAGCTAATAATAGAGCAATGGTATCAGCTCACTTTCATCAGCTTGATGATAATAGGAAGTTGAGCATGAAGAAACATGGATGCCCTTTACTCTTAATTATAACATGATTCAAAAGAGAATCAAGTCTGCTGTAAGATAGAAACAAGCACTGAGAGAAAGTATTTTCTTTTACTATTCAAAAGTACTGAAAAATGATAAATCCACTCGTAAGATGTTTATTAAAAATCTACCACGTACAAGTTTCTGTGCTAGTGTGCTGAAGATATTGAACTGAATAAAGGACTAAGTCTAAGGGGAAAATGCACAAATAGAGGGCAAAAGGAGGGATATGTTATAATATGTAATAGAAGACAGGTAGATTAAACACTAGGAAGGCAAGGAACTCAAAACAACCAATTTTTCCTGGAGGATTTGAGTAAATCTATACAAATAAATATATGTTTGAGCAGGATCAAATTTAAGCAGAGGAAAAGAATAATGGGAATGCATCAAGTAGAAAAGGAATTCATGGGCAGGCAGGCATAACAGCAAGTACGAAGTCAGGAAGGAGCATAAGAATATGGGTTAGAAGACATTCTCATGAAAAAAATGGCAGAGGATAGATAATCAGAGATGCAGGCAAGGTGCAATGTGATGAAAAGTTTTCAGCTCATACTAAGAGATTTGGGCTTTTTCTTGGAGGCAATAAGGAGCCCTGGAAGTTTTCAAGTGAGGGAGTAAAAGTAATTAGACTGGAATCCAGAGAAAATAATGTTAAAGGTTCAGTGATACAGATAGATATATCTAATGAAAAGGAGTGAAGAGAGAAAAAATCCTGAAGAGGAGTTAAGGTTAGAGTCGCAGACAAGGTAAGTTAAGATAAAGAATTGAAGAAAGATTCTGGGGGCTAGGTTCAGAAGCTGTCCAGGTGGCATACTTACAGTACATAGGTAGTAGCAGTAGGTGACTGGCATATGGGTCTAAGAGGTGAGTTTGGGGATATTGCCAGGTTGCTAGCTTTGGCAGTAAAAAACAGACGTAGAGAGATATAATGACTTTGGTTTCACATATTTCATACAGATAGATATATTTATTTAGAAGTAAATTGGTCAGAAAATTTAGGATGTGTTCAAGTGTCATTCAACAGATGTGACTGCTAGTTCTACCATCACAGTGTTCTGTGATTTTAATAAAATTGTTTAAACAATTTGGTGAATAGTTTCTATCAACCAAATAAGTATGATTCTATCTAATGGCATATTCGTCGAAAGTTTGCAAAGTGTATAATGTGACTTAACAGCATTGTACATTTTTTAAACTCCTTAAAAATAACTGTTATGTTGCAGTAGAATTTTATCAGACTAAAGCTCTTGGTGAATGAGTAATGAATTTATCACTCCCTTTAAACAATAATTTAAAATATATTTTGACAACTTTAGATGAAATTTTTCTAATACTTAAAATATTTCTCTGCTTTCTTTAGCCATGTGTTTTGAATTTAATCTTGTATTTATCAAAAGAAGTGATTTTTTTTTCTGAACATCTCTGTTCTAATGATTCAGTCTACTGACAATTTGCCCCAATGCTACATGATCCCAAATTGAAACTTATTTTCATTTACTCTGACCAATTTTTCCAAAAGTCTGTTATGATTTTTTTCAAACATATAGGCATTTGCCATTTTATATGTATTTTTCACTCTTTCTTTGATATCGGGCTCTTAGTATTCACATTTGCTTTTTAGATGTGCTTAACTCTAGCAATGCCTCTTTTAATTTTCTCCCCTAATCTACTGCAACAAAATTTTACAACAAGTCAACTCTGTGCAATGGTGCAAGTGTATAAACGCCTATGTTGGTGAACCACTGATCTCGTTGGTCGTGCTCCAGTTTTTTAAAGACCCTAGACCTTAAACAGGAAACGTTGGCTGGTTCAACTTAATATAATGTCGTAATTTTAATTTATGCCAAGTGCGTAGTTGAAGTGTAAGGATATCACAGCTTTTTAGAAATAGATTTTAAGAAATTTGGGAGGGGAGGCTGATGTCAACAAGATGGGCCATTAGAAGCCTCATTCCCTTCATAATAGCAGACAGAATAATGAATAAACAACTACATTTTAACGAAAATAACTGAGGTAGAGCACCAAAGTGCATCAAAGGAATAACAGAAACTCTGATGAGCACAGAAGCTTGGAATAGCCACGTCAAGAATGAAAGGAAACATCAGGTCTCGGCCACTCTATTCCCCCAACTGAAATCAGCTGAGAACCAGGATTAACTTTTCCCTATGGCAAGGTGGTAAGGAAGAGGACCCCAATGATCCCCATCAATATTTTGAACACCTACAGACCTTCCCACTGGGGTCCCCTAAAATCATCACAGGCAGTATGCTCAGCTGAGGGAGCTGCCTAAGTTTCACATAGCTGTGCTCCCCCAGAGGAGCCAACACTATACTCTGTCCCCTTTGGCCCGTAGCTACTGCACTATGCCATCTTGGATATGGGACTATGGCTGGAGTGTGTCTTGCTTCAGGGGTGAGTAGGCATGGAACGTCTTCAATCCTGAAGTTAAGCCACCGCCAAAGCACCCCTACCTGATGGCCCAACCTTGCTAAGCCAAGCTTTGAACACTTGTTACATCCTTTCTTATGGGACTGAGTGATAGTGGAGCCACTCAACTTACCCTTTCCTCTCCCTCCTCAGGCCTGAGCTAAAGTGATGCCCTGCCTCCTGGGAAAGCCGTACTTAGGCCACTCAGAACAGTCACGCTTTCCCTGTGCCCAAACTGAAGCAGTGGCCTGCATCCCAAGAAATGGTTCCTTGACCACCAGAGTAGTCATGCACCATAGTACCTAAGCTCAAGTGGTACCCTGTATTCAGGGAAATGGGGCTTGGGCCACCCAGAATAGTCATAATCTCCAGGCCTGAAGTGAAGTGAAGTATCATCCCATGAGGAATTGGTGCCCTGGCTGAGCTGAGCAGCTACACATCTCAGGGCTGACCTGACATAATATGCCACATGCTAAATAAACAGTGCAGAGGCTGAGCTGAGACATGCTGCCCTACAAGCCAAACTACTTGACTAAACTGCTTCCTTGGAGTTTGACTACTCCCCTAGAGTTCGAGCTTCTGAGACTCCCCTCTCCCTAGGGAGTGAAGTCATTGCTATGCTGTTCCCTGTCCCGTAGGGCTCAAATAACACCTGTGTGCTGCCATTCTGGGGTACTTGCTGCCATGGCACCTGGCCTCACAGAGCCTGGGATACTGTCAAGCCCCACAACCCCAGGGTCTAGAATCACTAATACTTGGCACCTCATCCCTTGAAACCCAAGTTGCCACGGAGTGCTACTTGCAGAGTTTCCCAAATTTTAGCTATACCTTGCTCCCCAGCCCAATCATCCAGAACTCCTTTTCTTCTGCAGAGTCAGGCAAGTACTGTGCCTTTCTCCCCAAATGTAAAATTACAGTACTTTGCATTTCTCCTCAACCGTAGGAGCTAAAACCTGGCTCCTTGGACTCAAGCGGCTAGGGGTGCCTCAGAGTCACAGACCGTGGCCCTGTGGGCAATCTACAACTAATTCTGCCACAGGAAGCGAACCTCACACAAGACCCAGGTGCACGCTAGGTTCATGAAATTCTGAGCCTAGGACCTCAGCTTATAGTCCTTCAACTGTTAGCACCAGGAACCCAGTACTACTGAAGCTGCTTGTAGGCTATGTCAGACCTGACACCAAAAGAGATCACTTGAGCTGTCTCCCAACTGTGGAGAAAATGATAATAGAATTCCAAAAGCCCTTGAGTTAGAGGATACTGACAACCTATGCTGTTGATGTGGTTTAGGTCTCTGTTCCCACCCAAATCTCATGGCAAATTATAATCCCCAGTGTTGGAGGAGGAGCCTCGTGGGAGGTGATTGGATCATGGGGACAGAGTTCTCCCTTGCTGTTCTCATAATAATGAGTTCTCACAAGATCTCATTTATAAAAGTGTATAGCACTTTCCCCTTCTCTCCCTCTTCCTTCTTCTCCAGCCACATAAGACATGAGTCCTTTCCCTTCACCTTCCACCATGATTGTAAATTTCTTGAGGCCTCCCCAGCCATGCTTCCTGTACAGCCTATAGAACTGTGAGTCCGTTAAACTTCTTCCTTTATAAATTACCCAGTCTCAGATAGTTCTTTATAGCAATGTGAAAATGAATTAATACAGATGCCATGGTTGCTGTCACAAACTTTGATAGCCTAATCCCCTGGGCTGCTCACAATTATTGCTGACACTGAATGCTGCTGAAGAAGCTACATAGAAACTATACCACTGCACCTATGTGAAAAGAGTCACCACCCCTTTCCCAACTGCAGATGAAAACATTTCTCAATATAAGTACTCTAGAAAGTTTGCTCCACCAGAGGTAGAATCATCAACACAGGCACATGAAGAAATGAAAAAAGCAAGGGAATATGACACCACCAAAGGAACATACTATCTCTCTAGTAACAGACCCCAATGAAAAGGAATTCAATAAATTGCCAGGAAAAGGAATTTAAAACAATAATCTTGAGGAAGTTACATGCAATGCAGTAAAATACAGATTGACAATCCAATGAAATCAGGAACAATATGAACAAGAAATTGAACAAAGAGATAGAAATCATTAAATAGAACCAAACAGAAATCCTGTAGCTGAATAGCCAAAGCAATCCTGAGCAAAACGATCAAAGCTGGAGGCATCACACTACCTTACTTCCAAATATACTACCAAACTATAGTAACCAAAACAATATGGTACTTGCCTAAAAAAAGACATATAGACCAACAGAACAGAATACAGAATCAGAAGTAAATCTATGTATTTACAGCCAACTGATTTTAGAAAAAGATTTTTTAAAAATTCAATGGGAAAGGGACGGTCTCTTTAATAAATGATGCTGTGAACACTAAAAACTGCATGCAGAAAAATGATACTAGATCCCTTCCTCTCACTATAAACTAAAATCAATTCAAAATGGATTAAAGAGTTAAAATCCAGCTTGACCTGGTGGCGCATGCCTGTAATACCGGCACTTTGGGAGGCTGAGGCGAGTGGATCATGAGATCAGGAGTTGGAGAGCAGCTTGACCAACATGGTGAAACCTTGTCTCTACTAAAAATACAAAAATTAGCTGATCATGGTGGCATGCATCTGTAATCCCAGCTACTCAGGAGGCTGAGGTAGGAGAATCACTTGAACCTGGGGTACAGAGGTTGCAGTGGACCGAGATCGTGCCACTCTACCAAGACCGTGCCACTGTACTCTTGTCTGGGTGACAAAGTGAGACTCCCGCTCAAAAAAAAAAAAAAGGATTAAAATCCTAGATCTAAAACTATGAAACTCCTAGAAGAAAACATTACAGAAACGCTTTAGAACATTTATCTGGGCAATGATTTTATGAAGAGGATCTTAAAAGCACAGGCAACAAAAGGAAAAATTGATAAATAAGATTGTATCAAACTAAAAAGCTTCTGCACAGGAAAGGAAATAATCAAAAGTGAAGAGACAATCTGAATAATGGGATAACATATTTGAAAATTATTTCTACAACAAGGGATTAATATCCAGGATATTTAGAAAACTCAACTCAAAAGCAAAAAATAAAGTCATTCAATTTAAAAATGGGCAAATGAGCTGAATAGACATCCCTCAGAAGAAGACATACAGATGGCCAATGTACTTAGGAAAAAAGGCTCAATATTACTCAACATTAGGAAAATCAAATGAAAACCACAATGAGCTATCATCTTAGCCTTGTTAGAACAGCTATTATCAAAAATGAGAAAAAATAACAAATGCTAGCAAGGATTCAGAGAAAGCAGAGCCTGTGCTAGTCTGTTTGCATTACTATAAAGGAATACCCCAGGCTGGGTAATTTGCAAAGGCCAGAGGTTCATTTGGCTTATGGTTCTGCCAGCTACACAGGCATGGCACCAGTACCTGTTCCTCGTGGGGACTCAGGAAGCTTATAATCATGGCAGAAGATAAAGGAGAAACTGGCATGCCACATGGCAAGAGGAGTTGAAAGAGACAGAGAGAGAAGTCACCAGGTTCTTTAAACAACCAGCATTTCCATGAGCACATTACCACGAGGAAAGCATTAAGCCACTCATAAGAGATCCATTCCTATAACCCAAACACTTCCCACTAGGCTCCCTTCCAACTCTGAACGTCACATATTAACATGAGCTCGTTACATATCTTTGAAGAAGAATTCTTAGAAGGGATGGATGGTCAGATATCCAAACCATGTAAAGTCCTTACACATTATTGGTAGAAATGTAAGTCAGTACAGCCATTATGGAAAATAATGAAAATAGAACTACTATATGATCCAGCAATTCTACTACTATTTATCTAAAGGAAAGGAAATCAGTTTGTCAAAGAAATATCTACATTATCTGCATTTCCATGTTTATTGCAGTACTACTCATAAAAGCCAAGATATGGAATCAACCTAATGTCTAGGTTAATCAGGGTTTTCTAAAGAGAACTGATAGGATATGTGTATATACGAAGAGGAGTTTATTACGAGAATTGACTCGCATGATCATAGAGTGAAGTCCCACGATAAGCTGTCTGCAAGCTGAGGAGCAAGGAAACCATTCTGAGTCTCAAATTCTCAAAAGCAGAAAAGCCAACAGTGCAGTCTCAGTCTGTGTCCAAAGGTTCAAGAGCCCCTGACAAATCACTGGTGTAAGTCCAAGGGTCCAAAAGCTGAAGAACTTGACATCTGATATTCAGGGGCAGGAAATATCCAGCATGGGAGAAAGATGAAGGCTGAAAGATTCAGCAGGTCTGTTCATTCGCCTTTCTTCTATCTCCTTTATTCTAGCTGCACTGGCACCTGATTAGATGTTGTCCACCTAGATTGAGGGTGGGCCTGTCTCTCCCAGTACACTAACTTAAATGTTTATCTCCTTTGGCAGCACCCTCACAGATACCCCCAGAAACAATACTTTGCATCCTTCAATCCAATCAAGTTGACATTTAGTAGTACCCAGCGCGGTGTCCATCAATAAATAAATGAAGAAAGAAAATGAGTTATGTATACACAATGAAATATTATTCAAACATAATAAAGAACAAAATCTTGCAATTTGCAGAAATATGAGGACATTATATTAAGTGAAATAAACCAGGTACCGAAATATAAATGTCACATGTTCTCATTCATATGTGGAAGCTAAAATTGTTGATCTTGTGGAAGTAGAGAGTAGAACAGTGATTGCTAGTGATAGAAGAGTGTAGTGGGAGTACTTTTGTGTCTATTCACCAGACAAAGGTTGGCTAATAAACACAAAGTACAGCTCAATAGGAGAAATAAATCTAGTGTTCTATAGCACTCTAAGGTGACTATAATTAACAATTTATTATATATTTTCAAATAGCTAGAAGAGTAGATTTTGAAAGTTCTCAACACAAAGGAATAATAAATGTTTAAGGTGACAGACATGCTGATTACTCTGATTTGATCATTATATGTCATAAATATAAATCAAAATATGACACTGTACCCTTTACATATGTATAATTAGGTGTCAATTAAAAACAATATGAAAGCAAAAAATAAAACCAAGAAGTTTGGAAGGTACCTTATTAGGTAATGCTTGTTAAGATCCAAGATTACACCTGCTAATCCTATCAAGTGAGATCTCTATGGTCTTTCCCTCCAGGACAGCTTGAGCATAAGTATACCAATTTTCCCCTGTCCTTGCCATTTTTCTGATGTATACTCACAAGACAATTAGCGTTCACTCTCTGATGGCCTGAAGCAAGATCTAGTTACCTGGGGAAGCTGCTGTTCATGGAAATAAGGTCCACTCTCTTTTTTGTGACTTAAGTTCATCATCCTCTGTGCACTCCTTTGGTCTAGAGTTTCCTCCCTATTTTTTCTTCACTGGACCTTGGGAGAGTTGGGCAGTAGCACCAAAGTTTGCTTTTATTTTTTCCTGCATTTTGTGAGTCTGTTATCTCTTATTTAGAAGAAAAAGAACCTGCATTCACTTTACCCCTAGCAAGTTGAAAATTAGTACCTTAATAATATGTACATGCCAAAGTGGATGGAGCTCAATGAAAGAAGGAGTAAATCATTTCTGCAGGAGAGCCTCAGAGTTTCTTTCAGCAGGGAAGTGCACCAGCCATGTCACATTAATTACGGCAGCTCAGTAATTTCTGATGTCATCTTAGAATCTGTGTCTGCCTATTCCCTTCCCACTACCCATTCTCCTCTTTTTCCAAAGCAAAGCACCTTAATGTTATTTAAGGAAATACTGTGCCCAGCTAAAATACCATATTTCTTAGTTTGCCTTTTACTTCAGTGAGGCCATGTGAGTACATTCTGGTCAATAAGATGGAAGTGTAAGTGTTGAAGGAGTCTTTGTAGAAGAATTCTCAGAAAGGGAATAAGTGGCCAGAGTGTGCCTTATTGCTCTTCTCCAGCTACTTAATTCATCCTGGTATTTGGATAAGTATGATAGCAACAGGACCAACAAGACATCTCAATGTTCAATGGGTTGAACCTTGAAATGACCATGGGCTAAGGATGATGGGGTAGAACATTAGATGGAGGCCAGGATAGTGCCAATTATGGACTTCCAGTGCCAATCTGAAAATGCATAATTCCAGATTACATTACATGAAAGAAAAATGAAACCTGTGTGTTTTAGTCATGATTGTGTTATCTTTTATATTCAGTTGATACTAATTTTAACTGAAAACACTAGTTTTATCCCTTCATTCTTTGAAAAGCTCCAAATAAGTCCCATTGCTAGGGAGCTAAGTTCTACATAAATGAGGTTTTATTCTTTGTTCTCTTACTGTGTAAATAGATGGGTTTTTAGTAAGAAGCCATCAATGATGGATTAATTCCTGAGTCTGTGATCTGGCCTACACTGTCCAGTGAACTTAGCAAATTGCTTCTCACAAAAAAATCTGATATTGGTTGAGTTTTCAGATCTAGATATTTTCCACTGCCGCAATGATTAATGGCATTCCTAATAATAATCATTACTTTACTATTAAATAATAAGACAAATAGATCATTTACACATATATTTACATTTGGAAAGAAATATAACCATTAAAATTCTGAGCCTCAATTCGTCTGTTAAATACAAGAAGTGAATCAGCCAGGCTGTATCCCTTACTCAGGTAAGAGTTCAGGTGATAAAATGAAGTAAGTGATCAGGAGCAAATTATTTCATTTCCATGAGATTCTAATCATATGAGATATCTGACCTATAATCTTCCTCAAAGTAGAGGCAAAGTTCTCCCTAAATCTCATCCATTCTTCCAGCAACTCACTTTTTCTGCTTTATCTATCAGGGAAGTACTTTCCTTACAATTTGTCAGATTCCTACTCACTGTTCTCCAAAGAACTCAAAGCATTGTTGAGAAAACTTTCCACTATTTCCCACTGACAGTCAAAACTCTGGAGCCAACCTATCTGGGTTCAAATCCCAGCTCTAACACTAAGAGTCTGTGTGACCTCCAGCAAGATATTTATCTTCTCAGTGTCCCAGTTTTCTCATCTGTAAGTCATGTATATTAATCTGTAAATCATAGTAATATACCCTCAAAGTAATACACTTTATTTTTATTAACTCCTCAAATCCTCCTAACAATTTGAGGAGTTAGGAGGATTTGAGGAGTTAATAAAAATAAAGTGTTCAGAGGAGTGTTTGGCTCATGATAAGAATTAATTCATTTGGTGAGAATTAATTCCTGTAACTGTGTAGGAGAGAGAGGGAGCAGCACAGGAGACCACATGGAAAGCATAAAGAAGACCAAGGGGACAGTGGCAATAAACTCAACAAGTTACATTAAAATTTTTCTGAGGAAGTCCAGAGAACTAGGGAAAACAGAAATCAATTTCAAAGAGGAGTGGAGAGAATCTGCACAAACGATACCATACATATTTTAACTTACATCTTTTAAAATGTACATCAAAGAGAAACTCACCAAAGATAGGTCTAAAAAGTATGGAAATGAGAAGTAGTAATGTAGTAGTTCATTGCTATACTGCTATGAAAAAATGCTAGAGACTGGGTAATATACAGAGAAAAAGAGATTTAATGGACTCACAGTTCCACATGTCTAGGGAGGCCTCAGAAGCATGGTGGAAGGCAAAGGAGGAACAAAGGCACATCTTACATGGCAGCAGGCAAGAGAGCCTGTGCAGGGGAACTGCCCTTTATAAAACCCTCAGATCTCATGAGACTTATACACTGTCATGAGAGTAGCACAGGAAAACTCACCCCCATGATTCAATTACCTCCCACCAGGTCCCTCCCACAACACCTGGGAATTATGGGAACTACAATTCAAGATGAGATTTGGTTGAGGACATTGGCAAACCATATCAACAACTCCATCATTTTGAACTGATGGTTGTAGCAGTGGTGGAAAGGTGTGGAGCATATGAACTGTTTGTTTGATGGTACAAGTAGATTGAGTCTTCTCACACACACACCACCCTGCCCCCAGTCTGCCTGCCTGAGCCACCTGGAAGCCACCAACAACTTAGAAACTGGCCACAGTTTCCTGAAAAATATAATAGATTCTGGAGCAAGGTATTAGAGAAATGCGGAGCCAACTTGTATAGGTCTGTGCAAGGCAACTGTGATCATCTCTTCCTTATTGGAGGTTCAGTGACATCACATTGGTATCTTGAAACTGGCCACAATGGCAGTATTTATATCATAGAAATAGGCAAACCCTACAGATTGAGGCTATTTTAACTACTGGAGATGATACAGTTGTTAAATCGGCTGCAGTGTCTACTGTACTAGGTGAGGAAGGGGCCCATACACTGTTGCTGAAAACGAGTGGTGGAAACCTGGGAGCTCCTGAACAATGAGTCCTCACTGATGAGTAGCAAACAATCACTGATGAGTAGCAAACAGGACTGCTGGGTCGAATGGTAATTCTACTTTTAGTTCTTTGAAGAATTTCCAAACTGCTTTCCACAGGGGATAAACTAATCTGCATCCCCACCAAGAATGTATAAGCATTATCTCTTCTTCATAATATCACCAACATCTCTAGTTTTTTGGCTTTTTAGTAATAGTCATTTTGACTGGTGTAAGATGATCTCTCACTGTAGTTTGGATTTGCATCTCTATTATAATTACTGATATTAAACATTTTTTCATGAGTTTTTTACCACTTACATATCTTCTTTTGAGAATTGCCTGTTCTTGTCATTTGTCCACTTTTAAATGGGATTCTTTTTTGTTGATTAAGTTCCTTATAGATTCTGTGTGACAGTTCCTTATCAGATGATAGCTTGAAAGTATTTTCTCCCATTCTGTAAGTGGCCTGTTTACTCTGATGATACCTTTTGCTCTGTAGAAGGTATTTAATTTAATTCAGTCTAAATTGACAGTTTTGGGCTTTTATTTGGTTTACTTTTGAGGACTTGGTCATACACTTTCGCTTTGGTCAATATCTAGAAGAATATTTCCTATGTTTTTGTCTAGGATTTTTATTGATGTCTTACATTTAAGTTTTAATCTATTTTGAGTTAATTTTTGTATGTGGTGAGAGGTATGGGTCCAGTTTCCTTCTTCTGCATATGTTTAGACAGTTTTCCCAGCACCATTATTGAATAGGGTATCCTTACCCCATTGCTTATTTTTGTCAATTTTGTTAAAAATTAGTTGGTTGTAAATATGTGGTTTTATTTCTGGGTTCTCTATTCTGTATCAATTATGTGTCGATTTTTGAATCTTTATATATTATTGTGTATTTAACCATGCTGTTTTGGTTACTGTAGCCTTGTAGTCTATTTGCTGGCAGGTAATGGGATGCCCCCAGCTTTGTTCTTTTTGCTTAGGATTGCTTTCATTATTCAGGCTCTTTTTCAGTTCAATATAAATTTCAGAATAGTTGTTCTAATCCAGTGAAAAATGACACTGGTAGTTTGATAAAAATAGGATTGAAGCTTATATTACTTTGGGCAGTATGGAAATCTTGATACTGATTCTTGCAATCCATGGGAATGAAATGCCTTTCCTTTTATTTGTGTTAGCTATGATTTTTTTCAGCAGTGTTTTGCAGTTCCCTTCGTAGAGATCTTTCACCTCCCTGGTTAGAAGCATTCCTAGGTATTTTATTGTCATGTGCGTGATTACTGTAAATAGTATTGCATTCTTGAATTGGTTCTCAGCTTGAATGTTATTGATGTATAGAAATTCTACTGATTTATATACACTGATACTGTATCCTGAGACTTTACTGAGGTACTTTATGATGTCTAGAAGTCTTTTGGCAGAATCTTTTGGCAGAGCCTTGGTATAAAATCATATGGATTTTTTTCTTTCACATTGATATTGGCTAGTATAATGACCATGTGCCTTGAGGTTGGTCATATTGTTTAGTATCTTGTAGAAATCCTCTGGATTTCTGGTATCTGTATATTGACATGTCTAGAAAACTTGGAAAAAAATTCCTGAATTATATGATCACATAAGTTTTCAAGTTGCTTACTTTCTCTTCTTTCTTAGGAATGCCAGTAAGTCATTGATTTGACCAATTTACAAAATCCTATATAGCTTAAAGGCTTTTTTCATTTTAATTTGTTTTTCTTTACTTTTGCTTGAGTGAATTGATTTAAAAGATTGTTTTTTGTGCTCTGAAATTCTAAAAGGCCTGTTGTGGCCACTACTACCAGGCCATCAATGTCTGACTTTGTATGAGTCCAGATTAAAACTGGCATCCTTCCGTCAGCCCCAAGTCTGAGAAAATGCCTGCAGCTTTTCCAGGTGTCTTTCCTTCTCTCCATCTCTCAGCCTCTCCCCAAGTTAGCTCCAGGGCTTGGGAGAAACAGGATGCTTTCCCTTGACCTGGGTTGCACAGATCCATAGTGAAAAGGTGAGTCACAGAAGGAAACTGACTGCTCCTCTCATTGGGTTTCACTCAAAATTATCAGCTAAATGCTGTCACGGGGGCTGCCCACTCACCCTCTCCTCCCCAGGGTCTGGGCTGTCCTTCACTATTCCAGTGAATTTTCATTTTCCTTCTTGAAGTTGGTCTTTATATATTATTGTTCTTTTCAAGTAACTGAGGCATGCTAAAAGCTTCTAGTCCTCCATCTTGGAGAAAAACAAAACTTGCCATTTTTCTAAAGCCAAATTTCCCTTTTTCTGGGTCAAGAATACCAATTTATCCTATTTATCTTTAAAAACTACTGCCTATGGAATTTGGCTTTACTCATTTGTATATGTACCTATGTATCCAGTTAGCTATCTGCCTTTTATCTATTTATAGGTGGTTTTTATAAAATGGCCTGAAAATATGAAGTGTTCAAATGCGATAAAAAAGCAGTTATATGTATTTTTAAAATGTAATCTGTATTATTTGCCTCCCAGAAAGTGCAAGACATTTCACTTATATCACATTTAGCCCCCACTCTAATTGATGGCTTAAGTATAGACAGAATTTCTCCCCATCTGTTGATGATGCTTCAAGGTTTAAAAGAACTGGGAATCCACTATTTATAACTGGGAGGTAGGCCCAGGTCTTAAGGCAACTAATTTGCAGTATTCTCACTCCCAGAATCTGCATTTGCTCCTGGAGTTTCCCCCTTCTGCTATTTCTATAAGAACTGCTCTGATTAACTTATAAGCCAATCCTATATCTGAGGTATATTCCATGCTCAATGCTAACAATATTTGCTAGGCTTGCTGAGCTCTCCAGCAAGGCTACTGTGACTAATTCTAAACACATTTAAGAATGAGGAGAAAGTCACCAGATAACTTCAACTTGGAGACCTTTCTAAGATCCAACATCCCAAAGAACTCTGAGGATGAAAGGTATGAAAGGCAAATTAAAAAAGAAATTGATTGAGAAACAAAAGATGTGAATACCGAGAAATAAAAATAAAGTCCTAAGCCCCCAACTGACTGACCAGAACCCCTCTTGACCAAGGGGACCTCAGAGTAACTTTGAAACTAAGTTATTAGCTGTGCGGGGATGGAAGGTCAGACACCCCTCATCATATTCCCTCCCTCTCTAACTGCCCTTACGCTTTCTTCCCCAAGGGATAAACAGAACTCAGCCCTTCCACCACTAATATCAACCAACCACCTGATTGCTGCCCCTCTCTTTTGCAGTTTCAACAAAACTACCAACCAATATTTCTTTCTGATAAGAGACCACCAACTGTAGAGTGGATCCAGCCAGTCTACAGAGGATACACGGTACATGTATGGGAACGTGTATTTCCTCTGCTTCACATTATGAAACCAGAAGGCTGAAAACTCCACCCTTGGATCATGATAACACTGCTATTTATTTTGAACATCAGATCCATTAAGGGGGATGAAGCTTCGCTGCATATGCACACTTTCCCCTTTCATAAATATTCATGACTCCTCCTATAGCTTATTGAATATGCATATCCAGCTGCCTCGCTCAGCATAAATTCCTGCTCGCACTGCCCCTTCAGTCTCTGTTTTTGGCTTCTTGCTGGAGGCTATGTTTCCCAGCCTTTCAGAATGGCAACCTTACAGGCTCCAAACCTTTATGAGAAATAAAATCCTCCTTTCCAAATTTATGAACTTTGTCATTCTTCAGTTGACAGGCCCAATAAGCTGGCAAAGGAGACAGGAAGTAGAAGGCAAATTCAGGAAAACCTAAAAGATCACCTTCCAGGAAGCCATGGGTTTTCTTTCTCTTTCTTTAAGGCATTTTATCTATCTTATTTCAGAAAACATATTAACCAAACAAACTTAGAATACCTGTTTCCCATTAGGCCTGAATGGTAACTCTGGAAAATTGAGAAATTACTGAGAGTTTTCTTATCAAAATAAATAAATAAATAACTTGTGAGAGAATATAGCACATTATTTCAAGATTCACAGTGAGCACGTTCATTTGATTCTATAAAAATGTGTTCTGTTCTCTTTTCCTAATTTCAAGACACTTCAGTAGGATAATAATTGCTTAGGGACATCTTGTTTTTCACAACAAATTACTCTTCCAAGACTTGTCTGCTGATTTTTCCTCCCATTTTGACAAATTCTCCATTTTTCCGGCTTTTTCTTTAACCTTATTGCCCCTCTGTCCGTTCACTTTCAGCGGAAGTATGAACTGTCGTTGTTTTCAGATGTATTACCAAGTTAGTTCTTTCATTTTCCCCTGTTCCTTTTTCACATTCAAGTTTGGTGAATCACACTGGTGACTTAAATTTTTTCCTCAAGTTCAAAAAACAAACACACACACACACATAACACACACACACACAAACACAAATCTGTTGGGCTCTTATAAACAAACACACACACACATACACACACACACACACACACACACAAATCTGTTGGGCTCTTATAAACAAACACACACAAACACACAAATCTGTTGGGCTCTCAAAACACACACACACACACACACACACACACACACACACACACACACAAATCTGTTGGGCTCCACCCCCCTTTTGAGAGCAGTCCTGGACTTAACATTTTTTTGGACGTGCTTATGTGAGAAACAACTGTGTATCAGACAAAAAGGCCATTTGCAAGTGCATTTCTTAGGCTAGATCTAGCTCCTCCCTGAAGAGAGCTATGTTCGCATTACAGAATGAGTGCTTATGTTTTCTTTTCATTGTTAAAGTTGTCATTCTGGCTCTGAAAGGGACTTTATCTATAATAAACGCAGCGCTAATGATGACTGATTGGGAAATACCAGCCTTTAATTTAGCCGTTAGTTCCCTCTGGCAAGTTGGAAATAATCAATAGCGGGAGGCAGTTGATTAAGTGGCAGTTACAACAATGGAGATTGTGTCTCATAGATTCTGGTGGTGTCGAGGGTGATCACTTAGATTTGGAAAAGGAATTTTGATTTATGGCAGCTTTT
Source organism: Saimiri boliviensis (assembly GCF_048565385.1). Taxonomy (NCBI): domain Eukaryota; kingdom Metazoa; phylum Chordata; class Mammalia; order Primates; family Cebidae; genus Saimiri; species Saimiri boliviensis. Next base: position 41,642,564 of record NC_133457.1, on the reverse strand, counting down.
AGAACACATTTTGGTTATATGAAACTTATGAAGCAGTCCCAGAGAGAAGATCTAAAAGAGACATAGCAGCATCTTAAGATAACGCTAAGAATGTGTCATAACAGCACATTGTCAGGTGGCAGCCCTTTAATACACAGAACAGGCTCCTGGGGAAAGTACTAGAATTTAAATGTTATGCCAGTTCAAATGCACAGGCAATAGACTGTAATGCTTACACCAACATGTTATAAGATCAGATACCCGGAGTTCAACTTTCAGCAATACCTATCATGAATTGCGGGACCTCAGGCAGTTTACTCTAACTCACTAAACCTCAGTTTCTCTGTCATCTGTTAAATGGAGAAGGCATTAATTCTACCTCACGGGGATTTTTTGAGGATTAACAAATCTATGTAAAGCACTTAGCTACAACTGACTCATAGTAAACACTCCACAAATATTAACTGCCGTTTATGTTATTGTTAGTAGTATTAACCCCAGCCTATAGTTCTTTATGACCAACTAAAGCCTTAGGCATAAAGACGCCTTGCATGGTAATTCTGCCACAGGATGCTCAAGGATATTTAGAAATTCTAATGAGTACTATATTTAAGCAATGACTTAATAAAATATAGACCATATACTCATTAATTACATACTATAAATTTTTATTTAGTATATATAAAACAATTGAGATTGCAAACCCAAATGTGTGGCATTATGTTTATCCTTTGATATTTTACCTGGTTGGTTGCAACCTGCCATGACAATTTTTAACCTTGAATTTGTCATGCACTCTTCTTTCTCTCCCCTCCTCTCCATGGCCTGTCAAGATAAATCTAACAAATACACTTGATAATTGACTCATGCTCCAGTCCTTTGTACATAAGTCCCACCACAGATTTTCTATACTCTGTTTCAACACTTCCAGTGACTACAGCTATCCCCTCCATCACAGAGTAGCTTACTTTATTTTTGCTAATAAACTTTTTTTTGGAATAATTTTAGATTTACAGGATAGTTGAAAATTCAGTCCTTCTTTCATCAGTTATGTTCTAAGAGTGTCAACACGTTTATATTTCTCCTTATTGTAACAGGAGAACTCTCTGAAGCACTTGAAGAATGTGTGACGGGGTGTGGCTCATCTGTTCGGCCACTACACAGCAAACCTTTCAAAGGAGGAGGAGCATGCAGGCAGGCAGAAACAGGAGTCAGGGTGAGTGCTCTGGGATTCTGGCCCCATGGTAGCTTCTAGGGGTGAGTGCCTGCAACTCCCAAAGCCCAAGTGGGTGTGGCATGTGTTACAGTGCATTCTTTTAGCTTTGCCCTCTGCAGGCAGCTTACTCATTAAGCAGCTGAGTGAAGCCTCTGCCTTTTCACAAGGGCAGAAGGCCAGTGTGACAGCTTTCTGTATCCCAAGCTCCTGTCGAGCATCTCAGAAGAATCAAGTCACACACAGACTTGAGAGTGGTAAATATGGGGGTTTTACTGGGTGGTGGAGGTGGCTCTCAGTGGGATGGATGGGGGACTAACAGAGGGATGAAACGGGAAGATGATCTTCCCCTGGAGTGGGGTCATCCAGTGGCTGAACTCTTCTCTGACCGACCCCAGTCAAACCCCTCTTGGCATTCAGATGCTCCTTTTCTTCTCTCTGCCATGCCATTTTTCCACCCTTCTGCTCTTCTGTTCATTTTCTCATCTCCTTCTGGAGCCTGGAGTCTGGGGTTTATATGGGCACAGAGTAGGGGGACATATTGTGCCAGAAGGCAATATTTTTGGCCTAAACCAGGAATGCCTATTCCCATTTAGGGTCATGGGTATCCAGGCTTGAGGGTGGGGCCTTTGCCAGGGAACCACCTTCTTCTACCCAGTATTTCCCTGTCTCTTATCCATATTGTTAAGAGAGTATGGACTTTGTAAGAAAATACTTATCTTCTTTCTTTTCTTACTGTGGGCAAAGTATGTGTCTCCATCCCATTAGTGTTGAGTTGGGTCATATGAATTATTTTATCTAAAGACACATAAATGGACATGAGACAAGGAGAGACCTCGAAGCACAGTTGAGTTTGGCTTTTGCATGACAGTGATCTGTTACGAAAAGTAGATGTCTGGGGGCACTCGATGGATGGTCCAAGGAAGATGAGACAGATGTGAAAGAAACCTGAACCACATTCCCACCCGGAGTAAACTGTAACTTATCCGAAGCCCGATGAAAAACACACAGCAGAGTTCAGCTTAAACCAGCCAAAGCTGCCGTCTATAGACATGAGCAAGAAATAAATGCTCCTTGATGTAAGCTGCTGAGCATGGGAGTGGTTTGTCACTCCATATCTTTACATCAAATCTGACTGATATGCTCTCCATTATAAGCAAGAATAGCATAAACAGTTGCGAAATTCCATGCTGACACTGAAAGCACAACCTCTTTTGTCGTCTCCTGAACTACCTGTTCCGTAATCATATCTCACTGTGAACTTAGGAACTTATTTTAGTATAACGGTCACCTAAGCCAGCAGTTGCACAGTAGACTCCTCCCCACCCTCCAGGATTCTGATTTGATTAGTTATAGGGTCTAGACATTAATATTTTATAGAAGTTCCCAGGGTGGTATCAATGTGCAGTCAGCTGGAGAACCACTAACTAGTGGGGTGAGATGTGAAACCCTAGCTTTTTCTGAAAGGAACAAGCTAAGGGGAAAAGAACACAAAACCCCATCAGACCAGTGGAGGCCTATATAGGAAGATCCTGTAGGAGTCTGTCAAGCAGAGGTTCATTGCACTAGAAAGAAAATACTATAAAATCTCATTCATTCACTATCATTCACTTGGTAAAGGCAAAACAAAAGCTGTGGCCTGGGGCCAGTGACAGCTATAGCCGTTGATGTTGAGTGACGGTATTGATTTCCCTAAGGGAAGATCCGTCAGAGTGGTAATGGTAGAATGGGTGGAGGAAGAAGAGATCCTATAGTCTAGGAAGTCTTTTAAAAGACTGCCATCTTGGGATGCCTGTTTAATTATGCTGCGTCCAACTTTATAACCTAAGGCTTGTTTTGTTTTCTTTTTAAATAAACAAACCAGTTACGCTTTTCTAACCCATTTAAAACTCCTCTGAGCACACTTGGACTTGTCAGCTCTGATTTCAAGTTATCACTCTGTCCAAATAGTGATGATGGGAGACATCAAATCTAACATTCAGCCTTGACATAAACAAGGGAATAACACAGATGATAGGATTACAAGGAAAACTGGTTTGAAGTAAAGAACACAGTTATTAGTCAGTCTCTAGCTCAAATTCAGATTTTCAGTTACTAGCTGGGTGATCTTAGGCAATTACTAGTTATTTTGCCTCCATTTACTCATACATGTGAAACAAAGTGCAGAAATTTTTATACCATAATTCTGGGTTGAGGGAACGATGCTTATCTTGAGGCAAACTGTACTCCCAGGAGCTGGCATGCAGGTGAAAGAAGAATAAAAATGGCACCAAAGAAGGGGGAATTAAAAACTAGAAATGGCATATCTTGAGAGACCCTGTGGACTGTGGGAGAGCAGTGGGATATGTGAGTCCAGAGGGGTGGGTGTCAGTCCCTGCTGCGGGGTGAAAATTTGGAGAGACTGAAAGACATCTAAAGAGGGTTTCTGGGAAGCTGGCAGATGACGTCAGCATGAAGTTCATTCTCTTCCCCGTGTAGAATACCTAACGTGAAGATCCACATTATGTGTCATGATTTCCAGAGTCAGAGTTGAGAGATGGTTAGACAGAGGCTGGCACGCAGCTGACCTTATATTAGGGCTGCTGTGAGATTAAAAATGTAGTAATATGTAGAAAAGCACTTGTTGCAGAATAAAGTATCAGACAAATGTGAGACACCAAATCTGTTATTATCATTATTATTGTGATTGCTACGATGATTTATTTTCCCTATATTTAAGGATAACTAATAGGCATTAATTGATCCCAAAATGTTTATGATAGGGGCCCATACTATTTCGCACTAGGGAATGTCTCTGAGTTATGCAGCAAAGTATGTTAGCAGCAGCAAATCTGTGTGGGTCTGCAGCAACCTCAAATCTTTCCTTCTCAGAAGAAAGAATTTGACTGAGAGACATAAGGCAGAGTAAGCGACCGAGGCAAGTTACAGGGCAGGAGAGAAAAATTATGAGAAACTTTGGAACAGAAACGAAAGGAAGGAAAGTACACTTGGAAATGGGCCAGGTGGGTGACTTGAAGAATTTAGTGACCAGTTTGACCTTTGGCTTGGGGTTTTATGTGCTGGTATACTTCTGGGGTCTTGTGTTCCTTCTCTCCTGATTCTTCTTTTGGGGTACGCTGTCCTCAAGCACAGTGTGTTCACTGGAGTTGTGTGCATGCTCACTTGACGCATTTCCTCTTGCCAGTCAAGTGTTCCTAGCTCACATGCCAGTGAAATGCTGCCATTTTGCCTCTTTATGTGCCTACGTGAGCCCACTTATGCAACTCCTGTGATCTTATCAGGAAGCTGCTGATCACCAGTTTCAGGTGTTTCTATCTATTGGGAGGCTACCTTTCCCTGGCACTAGCCGTGATCAATTGTTATTTTAGAGAAATCGCTGAAAAACTGCCTGAACATCACCTGATGGTCATCTGACATTCCTGGAGTGGGGGGAGCTCTCTTGCCCCACTCAGGTCTAACTACCTACTATAACACCACCACTGTAGGAAGCATTGTGTAGTATAACTGTAACTGAAATGTGAGTTAGTTGTTTGCCACATGCAGAGTCCAATTAATAAGAGAGGTCGGACACAAAGCAGGTGAATTCATCTAGCTTGGGGAAGACGCACAGATGTCCTACCACACTGCTTCACTTTTGGAGCAGAAAGAGGGCATTTTTATAAGGTAGAGGAGGAAATGAGCCAGGGCAGCTGCTAGCTATTGCCTTGTCAACCAGGCAGTCGAGTTGGTGTCTTCCCAGACAGAAGTTGTAAAAGTGGCCAAGTGGGCATGCTTTCAATACTCCGGAGGCGAACCCCTGGAGGTGTTTCTACCTATTGGGAGATTACCTTTCTATCTATTGTGAGAGTTCCATCATGGCAGGCTTTGGTCTGCAAATCTACTGTGAAGAGAAGAGATCCCTCTCTGGAGCACAGAGATATACTTGCCCAGTAAGGAATGTCTGGTGAGGAGGAGGTAAAGGTTATATTTGCATTTCTAAAGGGCTAAGTAGGCAGTGTGGAACCAGGGAAATGAGAAAAGAAGAGAGGAAAAAATAAACCACCTGTTAGAAAAGTGGAGGTACTCAGTTACATAACCTGCAAAGGAGAAAAGAAAGTGAATGGACTGAACGAGGCATTTTCTGGAGAATTCAGAATCCAACCAGACTGATTCAATTTTCAGCTATTTCCAGTCAAAGCAAAGGTGGACTAACCAAAGTTGTCAGGTTGTTGAGAGAATGCATTCCATAGGAAAAGACATTTGTCCTATGCAGAATGTCAAGCCAAATGTTGGGGGCAAGCCCATTTGCTGCTAGAGTTTCCAAAACTGTTCATAAATGGAAGAGAAATGCTGAATGGGACAAACTAAAATGAAATTAAATGAAGGATCTATGTCTTGTCAAATCCATACCAACAAAAAATGTTCCCTGAAATAAAATAACTTTCCCTTTTAAATTTTATCTTTCAAGGAAAGTTGCTTGTCTCTCCACGGAGTTGAGGACAAATCACTGAGCTACATCCTGATAATCCAGCAGCATTCTGCTAAAGGCCAGCACAGCCCAGAGAAACTTGATGCAAGGCACATGATGAGGCAGTACTGGGGAAATGAGCCTGGCAATCATCATGGAAATGAAGGCTCCTTATTTCCAAAATGTCTAAGAGAGAAAAGAAGCTGTTGCTCAAATGTTGGCTTCAGAAATGTAAAGTGCAATAGAAAACACTTCTTCCAATCTACACTGCATGAAAGCCCCCTTCGTCTGGGGGACAAGATTCAATTTCCAATTGTGAACTTTCACTTCAACCTCTTACGGCCTATTTGCAATCTTTTTTCAGTGAATGAAAGACTTAGCATTATGGCTGGATTTAGCCATGTTTTAACTAAAACCTTAGCTCAAAAATGTTAACGAATCATGCCAAATGTAGCTTAAAGGAAATACAACATATATGGAAGATGAACTCTCCCTTTGGAAACTGAATTTCACTTCTGTGACTACTGCTGTATAGGCCCTCTGGGTGGTAGACTTAAGATCTATCTTATCTCCAGCTAATTCCATCAGTAGGGAAAGAAATAAGCTCAGGATGCATGCTTCTGAGTTTACACTTCTATCAACTGCTTTCAGAAGGTGTTCATGGAGGGTCTTTGTTCATCAGAATTAAGAGGATTTAACAGTTAGCCAGATTCCCTGGTATAAAGTAAAAGAAAACAAATATATGTTAAAAATGTAAATGCATTTTTGGTTTGGTTTGGTTTTCCTTTTCATTTTGAAATAATTTCAGACTTAAAAAAAAGTTGAAAAATAAATATATCTTCACTCACCTCTCCTAATGTTAATATCCTAAATAACTCTAATGCAATGATCAAAACCAGGAAATTATCATTGATGCAATACTATTAACTAATCTGCAGACTTCATTTGACTTCACTAGTTTTTTCACAACTGTCCTTTTCTAGTTCAGAATCCAACCCAGGATCACACATTGTATTTAACTGTTGTCTTCTTAGTTTCAATCCGTGACAGGCCCTTGGTCTTTATTTTTTATAAAAATGTACTTTTTAATCTTTAAATTTATTATATTATTTTTGATTGACACATCATAACTGTATCAATTTATGAGGTATAGGGTGATGTTTTGATATATGTATACAATGTGGTATGATTAAGTCAGCCTGATTAACCTATCCATCACCTTGTTTATCTATCATTTTTAAATGGTGGGACATTTGAAATGTATTATTTTAGTTATTCTGAAATATATAATGCATTATTATTGACTAGTCACCCTGCTGTGCAACAGATTACAAAACTTATACTCCTATGTGAAACTTTGTACTCATTGATCAACAATTTCCAATTTCCTTGCTCCCCACCCTGCTGCCCCTCAGCCTCTGGTAACTATCATTCTAATCTCTACTTATATTAGTTCAGCTCTATTAGCTTCCATATCTAAAAGATCATGCAGTATTTGCCTTTCTGTGCCTGGCTTATTTCACTTAACGTAACATCCTCCAAATTCATTCATGGTATCAAAAATTATAAGATTCCCCCTCTCTTCAATTTAAGACACACAAATGGCCAATAGAAACATTAGAAAGTTCTCAACGTTATTAATGAACAGGAAAACACAAATTAAAACCGCAATGAGATACCACCTCACACCTGTAAGAATGGCTTGTATCAAAAAGATGAAAGAACAGTGTTGGAGAGTATGCTGGAAAAAAACGGGAACTCACACATTGTCAGTGTAAATTAGTAGTACAGTCATTATAAAAAAAAAAAAAGGTATTCAAAGTTCTCAAAACATTAAAAATAGAACTACCATCTGACCTAGTATTCTACTTCCAGGTATATATTCAAAAAATCATTGTAATATATACTCCATCTTAAAAGGACATTAATAAAGATAGAATCCTCATATATTTAACCTTGGTAATAGAACTGAAAGATCAGCATGTTGGGTAAATGTGTTCTTGTTTTTCAAGTTAAGGTAATTTTAGACACAATTCACTCCAAACAGTGACCATTAATAGACTGATCATTTGATAATATTTTTCTTATTCTAATAATGGGACCCCTAGTCTATAATCTATCTATATATCTAGCTAGCTATCCATCAATGTATCTATTTACCTGTTTATCTTTAGATTTGTAAAGTCCTTCATATTAAAATTCTTAATAACACATAACAACTAAATCACATTTTTTCTATGTGCTAAATCATCTTAGTAACAAAGAACAAAATTTGGCAAACTCAGGATAATCTATAAACCAATGTATAGGATAAATTCAATTAAAAAGTACATACCTATCATAAAGATAGTAAACAGTGTCTCACCTGTGAAATAATATTTCAAAAATATACTTGCTGTAGTATTTATTGAGAACTGAGAATGCTTGACAACCCTATAGCTCAGTGGTTCTCAATCTAGACAGAATTTTGTCCCCTATGCTACTTTTTTCAATACATGGAACCATTTTTGTCACAATTGTATAGCAAAGGGCAAGGTGGGGAGGGCTACTGCCACTTAGTGGGTTAAGGCCAGGGATAATGCTAAACATCTGATTACACACAACAAGACAGCCACCTACATAAAAGAATTATTCAGCCTCAAATGTCAATAGTGCCACTATTACAAAACCCTGCTATAACTGTAGTCCTCGAGAGCACCAATAGACACAACAAGGTGTCAAAAAGACAGATCAACAGCTAAGAACAAGGGGGTGATAAATGATGCAGCCAGGTTAGGTTTTAAGGAATCTGGCCATGCCAAGAAAAAGGAAGAACGTGAAAAAGAAAAAATGAAGGAAAGTAAATATTATATCAATCTATAAAAGTATCCTACCTTAATTGTACTTCTCTTTGAAAGAGCTGAAGCTTAAAATTTAAATACATAACTGTATATGGGAATAAAAAGGGCACACACCACTAATGAAATAGCGTTTTATAGGAATTTCCTCAAAATAGGAGGCATACAGAATAAAAATGGTAGGCAGAGAAAATTACAACTCAAAATAGTATAGGAAGCAGACCGAGGAAAACTTTTCAGACAGAATGGAACTAGTATAGAAGGTACATGGCAGTGATTCCTAAATTTGGGTGCACATTCACATCACTTAGGGAATCACTTAATGATTCTGGTGCCCAAGCCACATCCCAGATCAGTTAAATCACAATTTCTTAGAGATGGCGCACAACGTGAATGTTCTGGGATGCTTCCCTGGTAATTCCATTGAGAGGACAAGTTGGAGAGTCTCTGGTATAGGAATAATCAAAGGATAATTAATGGTCATGAACTAAAGCAATACTTCTCAAGCTTTCACCTGAATGTGAATCACTAGCACATCCTAAATACAAATTCTGATTCAACAGTCAGGGATGGGTCCTGAGATTCTGTATTTCTAACCTGCTCCCAGGAAATGCTATCAGTGCTGGAGCAAGAAACAAAAGAGAAATAAACCATTCCTATTAACTTACCCCCGCCCCCTCTAGTCTCCATAAATACAGAAACTGCCGCTAGTTTTAGCCCTCTGGTTGGGTACTGAGCCAGTATCCAAGAAGAAAGCCCTGGAAGAGGGTAGTAAGACAAAAGCAAAGAAAACCTCACAGTCACTCCTGGTCTGCACAACAGACTTTGGGAAAAATAACATTAAAGTGGCTAAACTTGGGGTATTTGGAGCATATCTATATGAAAATAAAGCAAAACAAGGATCTGGGTTATAATAGAAATATTTTTTATAATGGCCTTAATGATAGAAAAATATTGTAACTAAATGTTAAGTGGAAGGCAGCCAAGATGGCCTACTGGAAGCAGCTAGTGTGAGCTGCTCACTCAAAGAGGAAAAGAAGGGGCTAGTAAATACGGTACCTTCAACTGAAATATCAAGGTACACGCATTGGGACTAATCAAAGAAGCAACTTGACCCATGGAGAATGGAGAAAAGCAAGGCAGGACAACAGCCCACCTGGGAGCAACACGGAGTTAGAGGACGTCCCCGCCAGCAAGGAAAGGGTGAGTGAACGTGGTATCCGGGGAACCCACTTTCCTCCCATGGATCTTCCGCAATCCTCACGTCAGGAGAGCGCCTCATAAACCCACTCCACCAGAACCTTCAGTTTGACTCAGAGAGCAATATGGACACTCGGCAGAGCAGCTGCTCAGGCACACATGGAGACCTGGGAACCTTACAAATGCAGGCTTTCTGGGCTTCCCAACAAAAGCAGCTGTAACTCCAGCAAAACGGAAGGTTACTGTGCATACTCCTAGGACAGGGGCTGAATGCATACCCCTGTGCATACTCCTAGGACAGGGGCTGAATCCAGGGGGCTAAGCAACAACAGTCTGCAGGCCTCACTGCCATAGCACCTCACAGGGTAAGTCCCACTGGCTTGGAAATCCAGCTAGGCTCCAGAGGCAGCTGGACTCCTTCCTTATACCACATGCAAAAATCAATTCAAGATGGAGTAAAAAATGTAAACCCCAACACTCTACAAATCCTAGAAGACAACCTAGGCAATACCATCCTGGGCATAAGAACGAGCAAAGATTTCAAGACAAAGACACCAAAAGCAAGCAAAACAAAAGCAAAACTTGACAAATGGAATCTAATTAAACTTACAAGCTTCTGTACAGCAAAAAGAAACTATCAACAGACTAAACAGACAACCTACAGAATGAGAGAAAATATTTGCAATCTATCTGACAAAGGTCAAATATTCATCGTCTATAAGGAATGTAAACACATTTACAAGAGAAAAATAACCCCATTAAAAAGTTGGCAAATGATATGAACAGGCCTTTTCAAAAGACAACATACATGTGACCAACCAGCATACGAAAGAAATGTTCACTATCACTGATCTAAACACAAATCAAAATTACACTGAGATACCATCTCACATCACCCAGAATGGCTGTTACTAAAAAGTAAAAAACAAACAAACAGAAAACAGATACTGGCAACATTGTGATGAAAGGGACTGATTATTTACTGTTAGTGGGAGTATAAGTTAGTTCAACCATTGTGGAAGGCAGTATAATGATTCCTCAAAGAGTTAAAAGCAGTACTACCATTTGACCCAACAATTCCATTACTGAGTATATACTCAGAGGAATATAAATCATTCTACCATAAAGACCCATGCACAGGAATGCTCATTGCAGCACTATTTACATTAGCAAAGATGTGAAATCAACCTAAATGCCCATCAATGACAGATTGGATAAAGAAAATGTACATGAACACCACAGAATACTATGCAGCCATAAAAAGGAATTAAGATTCTGTCTCTTATGGGAACATGGATGGAGCTGGAGGCAATTATCCTTAGCAAACCAATACAGAAACAGAAAACCAAATACAGCATGTTCTCACTTATAAGTAGGAGCTAAATGATGAGAAGTCATGAACACAAAGGAGGGAACAGACTTGGGTCTACCAGAGGGTGGAGGGTGGGAGGAGGGAAAGGAGCAGAAAAAATAATTATTGGGTACTAGGATTAAACCTAGGTGATAAAATAATCTGTACAACAAACATCCATGGTATGAGTTCACCTATATAACAAGCCTTCACATGTACTTCTGAACTTAAAATAAAAGTTAAACAAAAGGTTGGTCAGTCATGGTGGCTCATGCCTGTAATTCCAGCACTTTGGGAGGCCAAGGAAGGCAGATTACTTGAGGTCAGGAGTTCAAGACCAGCCTGGCCAATGTAGTGAAACCCCATCTCTACAAAAATATAAAAATTAGCTAAGTATAGCAATCCCAGCTACTCGGGAGGCTGCGGCAGGAGAATCACTTGAACCTGGGTGATGGATGTTGCAGTGAGCTGAGATCACGCCATTGCACTTCAGCCTGGGTGACAGAGTAAGACTCCATCTCAAAAAAAGAAAAAAAAAAAAAAGGCTAGGCGCCATGGCTCACCCCTGTAATCTCAGCACTTTGGGAGGCCAGGGTGCAAGGATCACCTGAGGTAGGTAGTTCAAGACCAGCCTGACCAACATGGAGAAACCTCATCTCTACTAAAAATACAAAAGAAAATTAGTGGGGTGTGGTGGCACATACCTGTAATCCCAGCTACTCGGGAGGCTGAGTCAGGAGAACACTTGAACCCAGGAGACAGAAGTTGCGGCTAGCCAAGATCGCACCATTGAACACCAGACTGGGCAATGGAACTCCATCTCAGAAAAAAACAAAAAAAAACAAAAAAAAACATCCACTTAAAATTATATTGTGAAATAATAAGTAAAGATAGTTTTAAAAATGGAACAGGGTGGATAGAAAAAAAGGCAAATAATAAGCCAGTTAGCAAGAAAGAAACATTTTTAAAATTGTGTACACCTTGGAGATAACTGTCATTGTTTCTAGGAAAGGGTTGGTGAAATCATAAGTTATTTTTATTTTTTTCTTATTTGAAACAGGAGAAATAGAACTCTCTTCCTCAAAACTAAATGTTTAGGCCTCAAGCTTTACTCATTTCTACTCTCAGTTCTTAGTGGAGAGTCAGGCTGCTCTCTGCAAGCTTCCCAAGTTCCTGGTCCTCTGCTTCCAGCCATTCCCACAGCCACCAACCTCAGGACTATTAATCAAATCTCTGGTGCAGCTGGAAAGCCCTCTTAACCCGGTGCTTCAACACTGCCCAAGATCTTCTGCAGCTCAACCAACAATCACAGCTCTTTCTGCTCCAGGACAAAGAAGTGTGAGCCTGCATTTGGGGCTGGAACTCAGCTGGGAAATATTCTAAAGAATGGTCACACTAATATCCTTCACTAACTTGTTCTAATTTCATGTATGAAAACAGAAGTCATGCTATTTGATTTTCCTCATTTCAACTGTTTTGTATGAAAATCTTAACACCTACGTACATGGTCCTAACTGTAGTCTGGCAAATTTCTTTCATAATTCCTGCTGGAGGGAATAGAGAGGGAAATTTATGTGAATACCTGGTAACCTTCCTTGACTTCCCAGGTTTCTGATGTCAGTCATTGATTATGTTCTCCTTCATGATCCTCATACTAACTTAAAAAAATAGAAATAGTTTTTTGCAGAAGGTTTCATAGTATTTAATTGATTAATATATTTAGCATAGCAGAATTTTTGTTTTAAAAAGCGAATAATACTAAAAAGACCATAAGCAAACAAAATTTAGAGACCCTGTCATAAGCAATTGCTACACCATGGGTCCAGCTACTATACCGTTTAGCAGATTTTAACATTGTTTTCATAGAGGAAGAAAAAGAACTCAGAGTATTTCAAGCTCCTTCATTAGTGACATTGTATTTCAAGTGTCTGGAGAAAGGTTCATGGGAGGTTGTTTCTGTTATACCATGAATCATTCTGTTCCATTATGGAGAACCTCAGATTTGCAGTTATTAGCTTTTTAACCCTTCTTTGTAATTAGATCAGCATAATTTCTTGTTAAAAGGCAACAAATCAATAAGTCAGTGGAAGGAAATATTCCCCACCTCAGGCAATGTATAATTAGCCTATTAGCCTCAAATGTCTTTGAAGTAAATTGCTTAAAGTTTATTGTCAAATTAAAATTCATTCAATTTGTTATGCATCTACTATAGATTTGTTTACATCTCATGCTATGAAGTAAGTATAATTCAGGTTTTTGTTTAGTCATATTTTTTCCATTTGGTTCTTTTTCTTGTTAAAACTGAACAACAGTCTACACCAGTCGTCCCCAAACTACGGCCCGCGGGCTGCATCCGGCCCCCCACAGCACTTCAGGAAGGGGCACCTCTTTCATTGGTGGTCAGTGAGAGGAGCACAGTATGTGGCGGCCCTCCAGCAGTCTGAGGGACAGTGAACTGACCCCTGTGTAAAAAATCTGGGGACGCCTGGTCTACACACAGAAAAATAAAAATAAAAAGCTATTATTATAAAATACATAAATAAAAGCCAATCTAGTCATCTTCGCTAAAGTAATCTAGACTAAAGCATTGTTTGTAAATATGTCATCTCTTGCTTTAATCTGTCTTTCTAAAATTTCTTCAGGAAGATATTCTAAAAATACAGTTAATTAAAAGCAAATTATAATTATGAAAATCATTAAGGAAAGGGATGTGAGGACAGGAGATTTTGATGACTAAAAAAAGGATACCTGGAAACTAACAAGATATCAGTTGTCCACTAAAATATAAGTTCCTTGGGGATTAAAACTTGGCTGTTATTTACTACTGACTACTGTATCCTCAACTCCTATTGCAGTCAGTGGTACATGGTACAGTTCTTAAATATTTACCATATAACTGTTTGGAGTATCCCTGTGCAAGGAAAACAATGAATATTAAAAGAATAAATGTTTTAAGTGCTAAGAAATGATTTTCTGCAGCAGAGCAGAAATATTCTGCAAACTGCATCACAACAGACATGATTGATTTTCCAGAAGTAGAGTCTCTCTGAATTTTAGGCTCAGCAAGTAACTTTTTAGTTGCCAAACTCACTTCCAGAGGTGGAACATAGTAAAAAATACATGAATGTTCTAGTTATTTAAATTATATGTATACATTTGTCAATTAACACTCTGGCACTGAGTTTCCCAAATCAATCTCCTATCAGTTTGGCTATATCAATAGCATGCCCCGGAGCCTGACAAGTCCTTGTGAACCTACAGCACTGAAGTTCAAAGGTAAAAGCTAAACCCTACCAGGTCCCACCAAGGGACAGATACTCTGCTAGAACCTTATCCAAAACATCTAGTCAAACATTTTCCCATTTTAAAACAAATGATTAATTCCAGACATCAGGGAATGGAACCGACAGCCAACATGAAGAAAAAAAGCTACGAAATGCCCACAGCATACCCCAGCTGAAAAGAATCATAGCTTGGTGTTGAGGAAATCTGGATTTCAGACAACTCCTAACTCTATGGTGTCACTATATTGTTAAACCTCTTGTTTGCTAAGATTTTTTTCATCAGTAAAATAAATACTCAAAAAAATAAATTGGCTATGCCTGTCTGTTTTGCCGAGATAGGGTTTGAGAATGAAAAAAAAAAAATCACCATTATGTAATATAAGGGTACAGTAAAAATCAAGAAAAAGAAGGCATATTTTCCTCACAGGATTTTTTTGTTAAGTGAAACTCAACACATCACAAAACAGAGCCCTCTGTCCTCTTCTGCATTTCTAAACTTCTGGCTTATCTTCTCAACTAATCTATTTTGTTCAACAGTATGTGTCATTATTCTTAAATCTTTAAGGCAAAAATTCTTGAAGGTGTTTTCCATTCTTCCTTCCCCTTTATATATCAAATCAATTTATTATGAAGTCCTATCAATTATTCAAAATAATTCATTTATATTCCTCCCCACCTATTTCCTCTGTAAGAATTTCAATCTAAGACCTTACTAAGATATGACTGAGCAGACAAGAGTAACCCAATAATAAATCTTACAGCTTATTGATTTTATTTATTGGGTAAATGGTAAGTGCTCCAATTTATTATTTTGCATTTTTGTCTTGTTTTCTCCATTAGAACATTTATTTCTTTGGGATAGGGTCCTGGTAATCATGAAATAAGAACTCTTAGGGTTAGATCAAAGAGTATGAATACAGTTAGATAATTTTTTGGACTTACAACAGAGTCTAGTTTTCTAAGTCAAAAGTCTGACATCTGCCAAATATAGTATCTTTCTTTATTCAAAGCTATATTAATTATAGATTGCTTCAAAAGCCTGGAGCTGAAGGAACTACTTCCAGGATGACTCATTTACAGGACTATTGGCAGGGTGACTCAGTTTTTGCGGAGAACTGCCAAGCCTCTACATGGGCTGATTGAGCATCCTAACAACATGGTAGCTGGATTCCCTGACAGCAATCAATCCAAGAGTAAACAAGGCAAAATCCAGACTGTCTTATATGACCTGTCTTTGGAAATTACATACCATCCTTTCTTCATCATTCCATTGGTTTCATAGGTCAGGCCCACTTAAGGTAGAAGAAGATTACATAACAGCATGAATACCAGAAGGCAAGGATTATTGAGAGCCATCTCAATAATCAAGAAAGTTAGTTGTTGGGTACCACAACACCAACAACTAACTTTCTTGTGTGTGCGTGTGTGTGTGTGTGTGTGTGTGTTGTGGTTATTCAATACTTTTGTGGGTCACTTTAGCTATCATTTCAAAGATTACAAATGTATCCTTGATTAGATTCATAACTTCTATTGGAATTTAGGAAGACATTAACCTAAAGCTTTGTACATAGAAACACAGAAATAAGAATGGAAATCATTTTTTGCATTTAGATCATTCTAAGCAACCAATTTAAATATATGACCATAACAAATTTTTTCCCTGATCCCACATAATTATATTTATAAGCCCTCTCAGTAGGTTTTTTAATTTATGTGAAAGGAAAAAGCCATAGAGTTTTAAAATCATGAGTTCTGGTTTTAGCTTGCCATTTGTATTTGAGAACTTAGATAAATTTCAAATTTCACTTCAGCTGTAATGACCTCATCTTTGCTACTCCAAGTATGGTCTAGGGACTAGCAATAGCAACATCACCTTGGAATTTGTTAAAATTACAAATGAACAAGCATCACTTCAGACCCACTGAATCAGAATCTATGTTTTTAATAATATACCAGGTGATTTGTTCAGGGAGTGCTTCTCCAGTTTCTATTTCACGGACTGTGGAAGCTGTTATGTCAGATTTTTCACCTCACTAAAGAAAAGCATCTACTGGAATTCTTTACACAGCAGATGTCTCAAAACACTGTTGATTAAATGGCCTAATCATGACCTCCTCTGCGGGATTGCCTCTCTCTTTGCTTTTCAGGGGAAAAAACAGTTACTCATTTCCAGTTACCTCTGTAACATGTAAATGTGCACATAAACAGGGCAGAATATGTGAAACATCTGTTTTCATTTTTGTTAGTCGCTTTAATACACTAAGTACAGAGGTATTAGGCTCATAATTAATGTTATGGTGAAAATCTTGATACTTTTGGAAAGATAAGATTGCAACTTACATGAGATAAGATAGGTTTCCCAACTCCCATGATGAACATGGGCAAATCATCACTCCAATTTTCTAAGTCCTAGTTGTTTCATGAATAAAATGTTGGCCATAAGAGTAACTCAAAGTTATTCTTTTTACATTTCCTGTACACTTACTGTCCGTAAAATTTACAGATTTTAAATGTACAGCACAATGTGTTTTAGCAAATTTGTACATCTGTGTAACTAGCACACCAATTAACATATGGAATACGTCCATCACCCATAAAGTTCCTCGACCTGCTTTGATTCTACCTCCTGGAAATGATGGGTAGAAGAGTTTTTCAGACAACATTTAGGACACTGAAGATGGAAAGGACCTTCATTTTAGAGATGAAAGAACTGAAATCTACCTAAGGTCTCATAGCTAGTGAACACCAAAGCTGAAAGTTGACGCTAGGGTTTTAAGTCTCTCATAGTTCTTTTTCCTGTAAGTTGAGAAATAATGTAGAAAAGTATAAATGTATGACTTTTATCTCCATAAATTATTTTTACCTATAGTTAAAACCACATAAATGAAATCATTTCACTTATGCCCTTTGGCTCTGGCTCAAGTTTCTCAATATAATAGTCCTGAGATTCATGCATGTTGTCATGCATGTACAACATGAAGCTTGTTTCCTAATGTTCCAGCAAAAGTCTCAGGATGATCCAGGTGGCTCCATTAAGTCACACATTCACCCAGAAGGGAAAGAAGGAGTCTGTTGCAATTTATGTCCACCTCAAGTGCACTCAATGTGAATCTCAACTTTACAAATTAATCTTAAAGAGGACTGAAACTAGAGTCAGTGTGTTAAATGGAGTATTAATAAAACACATAATAATAACTTAACAAGCATTTATTAGATGCCCAGAGCCCTATGTTTTAAGTTTCAAGCAAAAAAAAAATGGTAAAAAGAAATAAATGGTAATTTGTGGCTCTTATCAGGCTAGAATTTATGACCTAGAGAGGTGGCAGGACTTAAGTAAGCAATTAGAAAACATAAGACAATATACATTCCCATGCAACACGGTAGAACTCAGACTAAAATATGTATGGAAATCTATTAATGCGATTAATCAGTTTTGATAGTGTATGCTTACCATATGGCCTAGTAGTTCCACTCCTAAGTATTTACTCAAGAGAAATGAAAGCATATTGCATTAGTCTGTTCTCAGGCTGCTAATAAAGACATACCCAAGACTGGGTAATTTATACAAAAGAGAGTTTTAGGCCGGGTGCGGTGGCTCATGCCTGTTATCCCAGCACTTTGAGAGGCCAAGGCAGGTGGATTATGAGGTCAAGAGTTTGAGACCAGCCTGGCCAACAGAGTAGCACACTCATGGCTCACTGCAGCCTCCTCCTCATGGGCTTAAACAATCCTCCCACCTCAGCCTCCAGAGTAGTTGAGACTACAGTCATGTGCCACCATGCCAGCCAATTGATTTTGGTTTTTGTAGAGACAGAGTATTACTATGCTGCCCAGGGTGGTCTCAGAATCCTGGTGATCTTTTCAGCTTCAGCCTCCCAAAGTGCTAGGATTACAGGTATAGCCACCACAACCAGCCTCAGCCAGTCTTTCTCTGAGGGGCTTTGCCAGTCCTATCTAGGAAAGATTAACTAAGACTCTGACACCTTCAAAGGTTTCAAAGAAACCTTCACCATCCATTCTCTCTGAGGGCTGCTTAAGGTTTCATCTACTTAGCGAGACCACCTTTGCTAGCCAGGTCCCCTCTTCTACCTCTCCCATAACCTATTTTGTGAAGATTCCAGACCCGCTTCTGTCACCTCAAAATAGTATGTAACCTTCTGAACTCCATGGAAGGGGTGGAGCAATTTTGTGATTCCCCTCTGTGCACATTAATATATTTGTATGACATTTCTCCTATCAATTTACCTTTTGTCAGTTGATTTTTCAGCAAACCTTCCCAAGGCAAAAGGGAAGCTTTCCCTTCACCCCTACATGAGAAACTATTTTGTAACATGACTTGCTCCTAAATTCCCTCCTGTTTTAATTTCTGCTCCTTTTTGATCTCATTCCCCGTTTTCTCCAGCTCAGGTGTGTTCCCTGCACTTCAGAAATATATATCCAGTTACCTACTTGATATACATGCACATTTGGACTTCTAACAAACATCTCAAATCCAAAATGTATAGAACTGAGCTCTTTATTTCCCTTTATTCTTCCCTTCTGTGAACGAAAATTACCTGAGACAGCTTCAATCTACTTAGAAGTTTACATTGTCAAGGTTAAGGACATGCCTATGATACAGCCTAAGAAAGGCCTGAGGATATGTGCCCAAGGTTGTTGGATTACAACTTGATTATATACATTTTAAGTGGATGTAAGTTACAAGCAGACATCATTCAACACATGAAAGGTATACACTGGTTGAATCCGGAAAGGTAGGACAACTTGAAGCCGGGATTTCCAAGTCCTGGGTAAATTCAAAGATTTTCTGATCGGCAATTTGTTGAAAGAGTTAGCTTATTATCTAAAAATTTGGAATCAATAGAAAGGAATGTCTGGGTTAAGATAAAGGGTTGTGAAGACCAAGGTTCTTATTTTGCAGATAAAGCCTCCAGTTAGCAGGCTTCAGAAAGAATAGATGCTATGTTTGCTATCAGACATTAAATTGTTGTCAGATTCATAGTCTCTCCCGGATCAGGAAAATACCTAGAAAGGGAGGAATACCTCTCTGGTGTTAACATCAACACAGACTTTAAGTCTGATAAGAAACATTTTACAATGTATTATCTCAGAAGCCTACTATGTGAAGGCTTCCTCTGCAAAGAAGAACTTTGGTCTCCACAATCCTTTATCTTAACCCAGACATTTCCTTTCTACTGATCCCAGGTCTTTAGATGAACTCAACCATTTGTCAACCAGCAAATTTTTATTATTATTATAATTACTATTATCTTTTGAGATGGAGTCTCACTCTGGAGTACAGTGGTGTGGTCTCGGCTCACTGCAACCTTTGCCTCCCAGGTTCAAGAGAATCTCCTGCTTCAGCCTTCCGAGCAGCTGAGACTACAGGTGAATGTCACCATACCCAGCTAATTGTTTGTATTTTTAGTAGAGACAGGGTTTTTCCACTGATATGGTGTGGCTGTGTCTCCACCCAAATCTCACCTTGAATTCCCACGTTTTAGGAGGGACCTGGTAGAAGGTAACTGAATCATGGGGACAGGTCTTTCCTGTGCGGTTATCATGATAGTGAATAAGTTTCATAAGATCTGATGATTATATAAGGGGGAGTTTCCCCACACAAGCTCTCTCCTCTAGTCTGCTGCCATGTGAAATGTGCCTTTCACCTTCTACCATGACTGTAAGGCATCCCCAGCCACATGGAACTGTAAGTCCATTAAACCTTTTTTTCTTCCCAGTCCCAGTCTTTATCAGCAGCATGAAAACAAACTAAAACAGTTAATTGGTACCAGGAGTGTGGCGTTGCTGAAAAGATACCTGAAAATGTAGAAGTGACTTTGGAACTGGGTAACAGGCAGAGGTTGGAACAGTTTTGAGGGCTCAGAAAAAGATGGGAAAATATAGGAAAGTTTGGAACTTCCAGAGACTTGTTGAATGACTTTAACAAAAATACAGACAGTGATATGAACAATAAGGTCCAGGCTAAGGTGATCGCAGATAAAGATGACGAACTTCTTGGGAACTGGAGCAAAGGTGACTCTTGTCATGTTTTAACAAAGAGACTGGTGGCATTTTACCCGTTCCCTAGAGATTGTGGAATTTTGAACTTGAGAGAGATGACTTAGGGTATCTGGTGAAAGAAATTTCTAAGCAGCAAAGCATTTAAGAGGTGACTTGGGTGCTGTTACAGGCATTCAGTTTTTCAAGGGAAGCAGAACATAAAAGTTGGGAAAAGTTGCAGCCTGAATGTGATAGAAAAGAAAGTCCCATTTTCTGAGGAGAAATTTGAGCTGGCTATAGAAATTTGCATAAGTAAATCGGAGCCAAATGTTAATACCCAAGACAATGGGGACAATGTCTCCAGGGCATGTCAAAGGTCTTCACAGTAGCCCCTCTCATCACAGGCCTGGAGGCCTAGGAGGAAAAAAATGGTTTCATGGGCCAGGCCTAGGATCCCTGTGCTGTGTATAGTCTAGGGACTTGGTTCCCTGAATCCCAGCTGCTCCAGCCATCACTAAAAGAGGCCAAGGTGCAGCTCAGCCTGTGGCTTCCGAGAGCGTTAGTCTCATACCTTGGCAGCCTCCATGTGATGTTAAGCCTGTGGGTATACAGAAGTCAAGAATTGAGTTCTGGGAACTCCCTCCTAGATTCCAGATGATGTGTGGAAATGCATGGATTTCCAGGCAGCTGTTTGCTACAGGGGTAGGACTCTCATGGAAAACCTCTGCTAGGGCATGGCAGAAAGGAAATGTGGGGTTGGAGCCCCCACACAGAGTCCCTACTGGGGCACCATCTAGTGAGGCTGGGAGAAAAAGGCCACCATCCTCCAGATCCTAGAATAATAGATCCACTGACAACTTGCACCATGTGCCTGAAAAGGCCATAGACACTCAATGCCAGCCTGTGAAAGCAGTCAGGAGGGGAGCTGTACTCTACAAAGCACAGGAGTATAGCTGCCCAAAGCTGTGTGACCCCACCTCCTGCATCAGTGTAACCTGGATGTGAGACATGGAGTGAAAGGAAATGATTTTGGAGCTGTAAGATTTGACTGCCTCACTGGATTTTGAATTTTCATGGGTCCTATAGCCCCTTGTTTTGACCAATTTCTCCCATTTGGAATGGGTGTATTTCCTCAATGCCTGTACCCCCATTGTATCTAGGAAGTAACTGACTTGCTTTTGATTCTATATGCTCATAAGTAGAAGGGACTTGCCTAGTCTCAGATGAGACTTTGGACTGTGGACTTTTGAGTTAATGCTGACATGAGTTAAGACTTTGGGGGACTGTAGAGAAGGCATGATTGGTTTTGAAATATGAGAACATGAGATTTGGGAGGAGCCAGGGGTGGAATGATATGATTTGACTGTGTCCCCTCCCAAATCTTACCTTGAATTCCCACATGTTATAGGAGGGAGCTGGTGGAAAGTAATTGAATCATGGGGGCAGATGTTTTCTGTGCTGTTCTTGTGATAGTGAGTAAGTCTCATTTTCCCTGCACAAGCTCTCTCTTCTCTTATCTACTGCCATGTGATATGTACCTTTTACCTTTCATCATGGTTGTGAGACATTTGTAGCTATGTGGAACTCTAAGTCCATTAAATCTTTTTTTCTTCCTAGTATCAGGTATGTCTTTATCAGCAGCATGAAAATGGACTAATACAGCCATGTTGGCCAGGCTAGGCTCAAACTCCTGACCTCAGGTGATCCACCTGCCTTAGCCTCTGAAAGTCCTGGTGTTACAGGCTTGAGCTACCATGCCTGACCCAGAAAATTTTTAAATCTACCTATAAGTTGGAATCCCACACCTAACCTCACTTCAAGTTTTCCCTCCTTTCTGGACCAAACCAATGTATTTCTTAAATGTATTTGAAGTCTCATGTCTCCCTAAAATGTGTAAAACCAAGCTGCACCCCAGCTGCCTTGAGCACATGTTCTCAAAACATCCTGAAGGCTGTGTTATAGGCCATGGTCATTCCTATTTGGCTCAGAATAAATTTCTTCAAATATTTTATGGAGTTTGACTCTTTTCATCAACATATCTAATTTATCAGTTCAAAAACTCTTTCCACTCAACCTTTCAAGCATATTCAGTATCTGAAGATTTTTCTCCACCTTCATTGTAACTACCTGGTACAAACCAACACTGTGGTGCCTGCATCAAGCAGGTCTCCTGGCTTCCATCCCATTCCTCCATAGTCTCCCCTCAATAAAACTGTCAGTGTTGAGACAGTATAGGGAAGAAACTCCATGCTGGCAGACAAATGACACAGTAACCAAAGTCTTGATGAACGTTACATGTCTGGATATATTTCCTCGCCTATCTTTTTTTCTTCGCTTAACATGGTGATGCAAGTTAAGTAGCAGGAAGGGAGTCCTCTCCTAACTTGGCTGACCAGGCTGAATTCCTAACTGTGAAAGAAGAAACTGAACCATTTAACTCTTTGAGTAATGCCTTCCAAGGTCACTGAAGCAAGACTGGCATTCCTGATAAGAAACTGACAAGATCCAGATGTCTGAAGATAAGATGGACTGCAGCACCGACCTTTCAATAACTTTTTCTTCATTATAATCTCATTGCAATATTAAAATCTCCACCCATGGCAGGCTCATCTGTTATTTTCTGGTCATGCGATGCATATTACGGCTTGTTATTTCATGCCCTTTTCCACCTCGACTTCCTTAAAATGACAAGGAATTAGCCCATCCAGGAACTAGCACTGGAACCCCTTTCCTACTTGAGCAGCAAGCCTATTAAACCTTGCCTGGGAAAAGCTTATGTTTCACCTTGTGTTAATTTATGTTTACAAGAGAGCTAAGAATACAGATCTGAGCTGACGTAACAAAGGGAACCTCCTGTAACACACACCAGGTCATATCCTTCCACTGCTCCAAACTCAACTCAAAGACAAAGTCAAAGGCTTTCCCGGCTTTAACCTTGTTAACTTGCTGACATCATCTCCAGCTGCACACCCTTGCTTGCCCTCTGCCAGTCACATGGTCCTCTGGGGATCTGTCCACACACAAAGCCCCATGCCTGCCTGTGTACTCATCATTCCCTCTGCTTAGAGCACTCTCCCTGTAATGCCTTCATGGCTGGCCTTCATTCCCTTCAAGAGTTCAAGTGTCACCATCTCTGGAAAACTTCCCCGATTACTCTAACTTTACAAATTACCACTTCTCCTGATGATTCTTACTCCACTCCTGTGATTATTATTTTTTTTCTCCTTGATACTCTCAGAAAAAGGAAAATCTGAAGGAAATGTTTCTTTTAGAAGAGGCCCAAGATGGCTGCAGGTTGGACATATGGGTAATGAAAGTAGGCGTATCAGCTAAAGCTGAATTCCTGCCTGCAAGGCTGGAGTCTGTCAAATAGTTCATGTACTGGTTACAACCTTGATTATCAAATGAAGCAAAAAAGCAGAATAGAATCAATCATCCTCCACCAGACACTAAGACAGCAACATGCTCATTAACCTTCTACCCTATATATGTTAGCATATTCCCTTTATCTTACATACAGTGTCATTGAGCACCAGTCAAGGTTGAAAAATGTCACCTTTGCTTCCCTACATCTCCTATTTCTATGTAACAGTACATACGGCTGCTGTGTCTTGTGTGTCCCACTTAGGGACATATTCTCAGTTTGCACTGAGTCTGTGTTCTAGGCTACTAGTCCTTAAGCTTGGCTCTGAATAAAACTCACTTTAAATTTAAGTTAGTGCCTATTATTCAGCCTTTTCGTCAATAGATGGAGTTGTTGGCAGGATTCCGGCAGGACTTGTTTTCTTGGGCTTGGAACTTGGTACCAGAACAAACTCAATGTGTTCTAACCAACTCTCTCTGGGGAGCCGCTAGGTATATGTGGTGAGTTGCCTGGGATTCGGACCTTGCTTTCTTAAGTAGGGCTGAATTTTGAAAGAATTTTTACTTTGCTTTAGTATAAATATGTGGATGATTCCTCATTATGATCCGCCAATCTGCAAGATTGTTGAAATGACTTCCTGTAATTGCTGGGACAATTAGCAGAAAAGGAGTTCATGAGGTATCTAAAGAGGATACCATATTTTTTAACAGAATTAAAATATTTGAGACTTTTAATTTCTAAGGATAAACTACATATAAATCCAGACTAAGTGACTAAGTAGCTGGAATTCCTGCATACCTCGCTCCAAAAACTAGGACAGTAAAGTCAGTTTTCAGGTTTTGTTGGCTACTACTGTAGCTGAATCTCCAATTTTTCTCTCATGCCACAGCCTTTATATGCATTGTTAAAAGAAGATTGACCTGACCTATGACACTGAACAATGAAAGGACAAATTATTTTAAAAATAAAAGACTATCTGGTGAAAGACCCTGCTCTAGGCCATCCAAATTACTAACTGCCACTTTTTTCTTTTTGTTCCTGAGAGCTCTGGAAGCATTCTGGGTGTTCTAACCTCAAAACACAGAGAACAACAGACCTAACTGTTAGTACAGTCATCAATTACTCTGTAGGTTGAGGGCTGACCGCTTCCATGAAAGCTATTTCAGCCATTGTCTTGCTTGTTAAACCCACTGAGGAAATTGTAACAGAGGCTCCGCTGAGTATATATATACCTCATTCTGTAGACATTTTTTTTTCAATTCACGTCATACACAACACTTTTCTGCTAACAGACTGGCTTCTTATAAAGTACTTTTGTTCTCTGCTTCACATATTACCATCTCTTGCTATAATACCCATAATCCTGCAACATAACTTCCTGAAGCATCTTATGAAATATCTCATGACTATATTTAACTAACAGATGAGCTTTTGATGCCGAGGCAGGACTGGAACACCACTGGACACCACTGGAAAATGCTGATATTATCTGATTCACTGGACCATATCTAGGGAATAAATCTGGGGAATACCAGGCAGGCTCTGCCAATTGTCCCTTGTGAACATCATAGAGAGTAATCCTTTACCCTAAGCAAAATCATTACAGTTAACTTAGTTAATAGTACTCATCAGAGTATGTCAATTAGCAAAAAATCAAACAGTTAATATTTATACTCAGCCATTATTCTTTCGGTGTAGCTTATGACTTTGGAATGTTATGGAAACAAGTATATTTAACCTCCTTTAGACAACCCATCAAACATGGCTTTCAGGTTTCTGATGTGCTGGAAGCCAACCAATTACCAAAACAAAGGAAAATGGACTATTGTTAAGATCCCTGAACATTCCTAATTTGACTCTGAGAGAATAAAGGAACTTACTTTGCTGATGCAGCAGCCAGAAAGGACCACTTTAACACCAATTATTGGATGAACTATAGAGGCACCTATGTTTAAAATAAGCTCTATCAAGAAGGAGCTCCAAGAGGCTTAAGAAAGGGAGGAAGGCAGCACATCACACTGCCATGAATGTACCTATGCAACAATCTTGCATGTTCGTCACATGTACCTCCAAACCTAAAATGCAATTTAAAAAAAGAAAAGGCTTCAAAGAGTGAAAAACAGATATGGCTAACCAAGAGAGTGGGAGGTGCCTCTCCCCTCCTTGTAACTTACGGTATGGAGTCAATGACAGATCTATTTTTACCTATGAGATTTCGGTTTTCTATGTCATAGTACAAACAGGAGCTCACTCACTAGGGACCTGATAAAATGACTGCTTAGCAAAAACAATAATACTGGAAACCCTTACCCACAGTAGCTTATACGTTTTATGAAAAATATCCAATTTGTCCTAAATATAATTCAGAGAAGCCTCTTTATGATCTCAAGGGTAATTTTCTTTGCTCACTGGATCTTTCACTATTTGGCAAATGGATTTTATCCAATTATCTCCAACCCAAGGCTATAAATATGTACAGGTTACGATTTGCATGCCTTGTAATTGGGTTGAAGCATTTGCTTACAGAAGAGCCACAGCATGAGCAGTAGGAAAATATTTATTGGAATGGATAATTCTCTCCTGGAGAATTTCGTCAGAATTATATAGTGATAGACAAACTCATGAGAGGGATAGTCCATTCAATTTGTAAAATCTGGCCCATTTTTTAACATTTTCATTGTGCACACCATTCCCAGTCCTCTGGATTAGTGGAATGAACAAACAGAACAATAAAAACTCAGTTGGAGAAATTAAGAGAAGATTTTCATATTGCTTGGTCCCAGGCTCTTCCATCAGTTTTGCTTAACCTAAGAGCAACTCCTTTTGGAAAACATCAATTATCCCCACATGAGATAATCACAGGTCGACCTATTGGATGGAGGATTATATGAACCAAACTTGTTGATTATGGAGGATTATGTGAACCAAACTTTGCTACTGTCAAGGATTAACTGACCCTCTCTTCCCAAAACCTAAATTGATAAAAGACTTTTTACAGGGCTCTTCCAGGAGATGAGGATCTTAAGTATCATGATATCCAGCCAAGGGACTACATCTGTTGGAAAAGACATCAGCTAATCTCTTGAACCTCATAGAAAGAATCTTACCAGATGCTGTTGACTAATTATTGTGCAGCTAAATTGTACAACATTTTGCTGTTTGGAAATTTCTCCTACCAGATATCAGAATCATCACTTTCAAGTTCAAACTTCCACAGATCCTTAGGGCATGAACACAATGCGGCCAAGCTCTTTGCTAAGGCATAATATGTGCCCTTTGCTCCAGTTCCTGATAAGCTCCTCATTTCCATCTAAGATCTCATAAGTTACCATTCACTGTCCACATTTCTATTAGTGTCATTTAGGTCTGTAAGACGTTCTAAATTTTCCCTTGTCTTCTTGTCTTCTTCTGTGCCCTCCAAACTCTTCCAACCTCTGCCTGTTACTCAATCCCAAAGCTGCGTCCACATTTTCAGGTATTTTTATAGCAATGCTCCACTCCTCAGTACCAACCTTCTGTGTTAGGCTGTTCTTGCATTACAATAAAGAAATACCTGAAACTGGGTAACTTATAAAGAAAAGAGGTTTAATTGGTGCATAGTTCTGCAGGCTGTACAGGAAACATGATACTGGCATCTGCTTCTGGAGAGTACTCTGGAAGCTTACAATCATGGGGGAAGACAAAGCAGGGGCTTGCAAATCACATGGTGAAAGCAAGAACAGGAAAACAAAAGGGGTAGGGCTACACACTTCTACATAACCAAATCTCACAAGAATTCACTCACTACCAGCAGGACAGTACCACGGAGGATGGTGCTAAATCATTAATGACAAATCTACCCCCAAAATTCCATCATCTTCACCAGGCCCCACCTCTAACATTGAGGATTATATTTCAACATGAGATTTGGGCAGGGACACACACTGAAACTGTATCAGACATCAAATTTAATATTCTTCTGCGCAACTCCTCAAGTCCTCTTACAAATACCACTGACTATGCAACAGCATATCATCACATCTAAACAGCTCCTAAGGAAATATCTTAATTGCAATGACCATCTTGTTTCTCTGTGAAATTAAGAGATATTAGCATAAGACAAGAGGCTTTCAAACCCCCAGAGGAAATACAGGAGCTTTTGCATTCTCTCTGACGAATCAGATGATGGCACTCTATATAGGGGTGAAGAATGGAACAATTAGAATTCATTTCAGAATTCTAATTTGATCACTTATACCATATGATGCTAAACTAAAGTGATCTGTCATTTTTGAATCCTTCAAATGATATTATTTGGTCTTCAAGTCTTTCTTTGAAAGATTTAAACCAAAAGGGAGATGTTAGTTTATCTTCTGTAATGTCATGAGCATAATTCAGAATTGCAAGACTATCACCTTTGCTTCACTACCCCGTTATCCCATTTCTAAGTAGGAGAAATATACAAATAGTGTGTCTTGTGTAGCCCACTCAGAGACACATTCTTGGTTTGTGTTGAGTCTGTGTTTTCAGATGATTAGTCCTAAAGCTTGGCTCAGAATAAAACCCACTTTAAATGTATTTAAGTTACAGCATCTGTTATTTAACCTTTCAACTGACAGCACTTATCACTGCAAATCCTTATATATAAACTTATTTATCTTGTTTATTGTCTGATTCCTCTAGTAGAATCCATGCTGTAGCAGAACAGAGGACTTTATTCACTGCTATATCCTCAGCACCCAAAACAGTCTGGTACGTGGTTGGCACCCAAAAAACACTTGATGAATGAATGAAAATGTTAATGTTCAAAAGTATACATTGTTAACATTGGGAACATTGCCACTCCTGGCTGGAAAGGGTTGAGAAATACATGTTTGTATCACATTGTAACCCTGAGGGAAATCCAGGGGCAGGTACACTTTCCCTTTTAGAGTCCTTCCACATCCCCTTCCCTGCCAACCAAGTCCTGCAGCCTCTTCTGATGATTGCACATACCCTCATTTGGATTCTTACCAGTTTTTTTTTTTTTAATAAAACTACTGGCCTAGGACTTATGTTCAACAGCTTATTGAAATATAACATATATTTGGAAATGTACAGAACTGAAGTGGACAGGTTAATTTTTTTTTCAGGTAAGTGCCTCCATGCAATTACTACTAGTTCAAAAAACAAACACTGTAAACTCTCTCACTGTTACCATTCACCACCTACTTCTACCTCTTCGTTGGAATGACACTATTCCCCTTACCTATAACATCACAGATAAGTTTGGCTGTTTCATACTTTACATAAATGGAAGCAAACCACGGATGTTCTTTTGTGTCTCACGTCTTTTGCTCAATGTTATGTTTTGTGAGATCCAACCATCTTTTTGCATGTAGCAATAGTTCTCTCATTTTCATTATTGCATGGAATTCCATTATATGAATATAGCACTATTAATTTCTCCATTCTACTATTGATGGACATTTGAGATACATTCTGTTTGGGGCCATTATGAATAATGCTGCTATGAACATGCCTTTGTCTTTTGGTGAACATATGGGTGCATTTCTGTTGAAATATAGCTAAAAATGTAATGATCAATTCCATTTGGTGAACATATGGGGGCATTTCTGTTGATACACAGATAAAAATGTAATTATTAATTAATCAAGTTTGTATTCTGTAGGGCTGCTGGAAAACATCCCCTCTGCCCTCTAACGGTTTGCTGAAAATCAACTGACAAAAGCAGATTAGTCAGAGAAAAAGCTCAAAAACATATTATATCATATTTTTACATGACATGGAAGCCTTCAAGATGAATACCCAAAGATACGGGAAAGCAGTCCATTTTTATGCTTAGGTTTAACAAAGTATAGACAGCTGGGTAGCAATATGATTGGACCAAAAGGATAAGATCTAATACTAATAGACTGAGTGGGGAAACTTAGCAATGCTTGTCTCTCTGGATTTGTCCTGGCCTCTCTTTGCAGCAGGACCCTCTCTAGAATGGGGGTCTTATGACCTAAAATCAAGTAAGTCAAATAAATTTTGGCCAGTTTTTACACAGGAAGGTGGAGAAAAAGTTAGAGTAGTATTTCTAGGCTTTCTGGCTGCCTTTGGGCAAATGGGATTTTGGTTACTATGACTCATCCTGGGAAAGAGGGATTCTAGTTTCTATGGCTAGCCATGGGGAAGATGGAGGGGCCAGAGACAGGAGGACAGAAAGACAGAGAGAAACTTGCTTCTAAGGCCACTTCTGAGATCTTCATTTGGGGGTATTGTCTTCTGAGCCCCCCAAATCTGTTCTGTTTTAGTGGACATGGCCAAATAGTTTTCCAAATTATTTGTACCAATTTACACTCCCACCAGCAGTTTATGAGACTTTCACTTTTTCTACATCCTTGCCAACATTTCATGTTATAATTTCAATTTTAAATATTATTGTGGTACATTGTAGCTTCGCATTGTGGTTTTAATTTTTATGTCTCCAATGACTAAGACATTGGCACCTTTTGTATGTATATTGGCCATTTGAATATTATTCATCGTGAATTGCCCTTCAAGTTCTTTGTCCATTTTTCTACTGGTGTTAACAGTTTGTTTTATCTGCGGAAGACTGGAACTCAGATTCTCCTAAGAAATGTTCAATAGCAACATCTCCTTTCTGATTAATCATTCACCACCACTGATTTACAAGGCGTCTGAGGACCCCCCTCCCAAGAACACTTGGACCTCAACCCCTCCCCGTTCATGGAATTCAGATGTATTCAAATATCGTATGGACTGGGGTGCTCACAATAAAAGGTATATTACAGAAAGAAAAAAACAGTGAGGCCTTATGATAAAATGTGCCCTAAAATAGCTGACACAATAGGGAAGGACCAGGAACAGAGTTCAAGAACACTGTGGACTACGGTAGAGTAGCATGTGTAGACACCTGAACTCAACTCAGCCTTTGAGGCGGTATGTGCCCTAGGTGAAAAAGGCTGCATCTGGGAATTAAAGAAGCAGATTCGCCCTTTCTGGGAAAACAGTGTGTTGCATAGTAAGAGTGAGGCCGCCTTAAAGCAAAACTGCCAGGAGGACCAAGTTTAACCCCTGCGTAATTCAGTGTTCACAGCAAGCAATGCCCTTGGCATAGATACCCCACCATAAACACGCTTATCTAACCTCCACAGCGGTCACCATTTTGCAAGAAAGACGTGACCAGCTTCACATGTCTTCAATCTAACAGCTTGCTATATAAGGGATATTTTCTGATTTGCGGGTACGGTAATGCGCTTTCTCGTGCACATCTGAGACATCACTTCTGTTTCTAAATCCTGTTAAATGCTTCTTTCTAAAAAACTAGATTTGTCCATGTCTGTCTTCAGTTTCTCAGCTCCTTTGCCTTTGGGGGTAGGTTTGCACAGATCTGCTCACTGTGGAACACTCTCATAATACTGAAAGAAACCAGAATATTTAACCCCAAAATATACTTATTTGGCTTGTTTTGAGTGTCTATTCAAAGGGGCTGCAAACACAAGAACAACCATGAAAATCTGTTTTTTTGTGGGGAGCTTTGCATCTGAAGATATGTAAATCTATATTAGTGAAATGAAGTAAACAGTAGATGTAAACAAGCTTTTTCTCAGTCCTTCTTATTCATGCCTAGAATAACTCAAAGGCAAAGAATTAAAAGTCCAACACTTTAAATGATGGAAGCACTTTACCACAGGCCACCACTTGCTCTTTTTGAGGGTAGCTCCGAGGTTACCTGCAAGATTTCTGTTGGTATTCACAAGACAGATTTTGGTTGCCATGATTTTCTCCCTTTACTCTCTCATCACCTGTTACACCACCTCCTTCCTTCACTCCCAGAGGATCCAAGCCCTTACTCTTTCTGGAACTCGATAGTATAAAACTTCAGTCCTCTGGCTCTTCTTTGATCTCACCCGTTTTGTATGACTCCCACCTTTATATGCACATAAACACATTTGCATACCTTTTTTTCCTGCTAATCTGTTCATTTTCAGTTTGTTTTATAAATCCAACTTAGGAAAACTTTGGAAGAGGGATGGAAAAAATTCTTTCACTCCTACAATACTTTGTGGGGTGGGGGGTAAACATCTTACTGTGAGACTCTCTTCTATCCCAAACCAAATATGTCACAAATTGAAATTTTTTTAATTATTCAAACTTGACTATTGAGTTTCTTTGGTTTTGAAGCACAGTAAAACTACTGCAATTTTTCTCCATGTTTTACTTTTTAAATTTATAAATATCAAGAAAAGTTGAAGAAGTTTTATATCGAACATCTACATACCCATGGCGTACAGTCTACAATTAACATTGTATTTTATTTACTTTATTACATATCTATTCATCTATTGATCCATTAATACATCTAATTTTGTATGTATTTCAGAGTAAGTTTTAGACATCAGCACACTCCTTTCTAAGTACCTGAGCATGCATTTCATTAACCAGAAGTCCAGTATTACAATTTTACCAATGTCAGGCAAGACAGATTCTCATCTCACCAGTACCTACAGAGGATCAATGGCCAAAATGACTTGGAAAGGAATTCAGCTTCTCAGCTGTGGAACCGTAAGAGCTTGGGGCAACAGACTCCTGCCTTAGCTAGTCAGCAACAAGAAGGGCTGATTTGTCAACAAATCAAAGCAGTGTCACACAAAATCCAGAACTATGGAGATTTAGATAGTAATGTTAATGGAACCACAACTGTAATCATTGGTTTGCAAAGCCTACTTACATGCAATCATATGTCTCACCTCATCTCTCTGGTTAGAGTAAAAGTTAATGAAAGATGTTTGGAATAGTAGAAAAAAAGGCCAGGATTCAGAGCCTTAGAGATCTGGGGCACAAAACCTGTTGAGTCTCAGTTCTTTATATATAAACAGAGATAATAATAGGTACATCACAGAGTCCACGGGAAAATTAAATAAGGCTTTGTGTGCAAAGCCTTAGGCACAGTGCTGGGAACAAAAGAGGTAATTGACAAGTTGAAGCTGTAGTTATTTTTCTAGTGCTATTATTACTAATAAACTCTAAAGGCAGGGTCTTAACTCATTTGACTTTTTTAGTGACATGCTCAGTCTCTTGTTGGATTAACAATAGGTTCCAGTAAATAGTGAGTATATGAAGAGAGAATTGCAGGGCTCCAAATTAGTCTATGCATTAAAAACTCAAGTAGGTAAATTACAGACTTGCATGACCTTCAGATCAGAATGCGAATCAGGTTTTGTATGTGTTTATATTTGCTAAAAGCTACGTTAACATGTGCTACAAGTATAATTTTCCATTGTCTAACTGAGCCCTTTTGATGATTTTAAGAAAAAACAATGATAAAATATTATGGAATAATTACTCCGTTCACTGAATAGAGGTGGCTTCTCTCACTTTTCTTATCTTTCCTGTGCTTTGGAATTAGTGTTCTTGGCTAAACGGCACTTGATCCATTTTTGTGCGTCTTAGTGGCTGGCAAATCATCTTCTAAGTGTTTCTGAATCACTTCAGTTTGCATTCTTTTATATTTAGGGTGAGTGCTGAGTATAGATCAGGCTGAGAATCACCATGGAAATAGTGTAACTGAACCCTTGACCTTCCATTGGATTACATACTCTGCTGTCATAGCCTCCTGTGGACAGGCTTCTGAGACAAAGCAGTATAATCAGGTAATGTGGGTGCTAGGCAAAAAGCGTTCCTTGAGAAAATATCATGGTAATATCCCCCATCCCTCTGATCCCTTACAAGAGAGAGAAAGAGACAAAGAGAGAGAAAGAGAGAGAGAGAAAGAGAGAGAGAGAGAGGGAGAGAGAGATCTAGAATGTGTTAGTCTAGAAGAAATATGTATACAGTTGATAGCTATCTAAGAAGCAAAGGTTTTATTCTACCCTTCTTGCTCATTTTCTAGACCCCAATCAGAAACCTGCCTAGCTAAATGACATGGGATTTATATAATGAATCTTCATTGTCTTGGCTAGTTGTTTTGGAATATCTCTGTCCTATTATTCATCCCCACACTCTTTCTTATAGTCCTGTCTCTGGAATGTGTAGTTTCCTTATTTGTTATATAAAATTGAGTTAATTTGGAATCTTTAAAGCATTGCAATTAGGAACCCTTGGGAGTCTGAATTGCTAAGAAATTATGATCTCAGAATATTAAAGTTAAAAACTATAAGGCTGGGCATGGTGGCTCACGCCTGTAATCCCAGAACTTTGGGAGGCCGAGGTGGGCAGATAATTTGAGGTCAGGAGTTTGAGACCAGCCTGGCCAACATAGTAAAACCCTGTCTCTACTAAAAATACAAAAATTAGCCGGTGGCATTGTGGTGTGCACTTGTAGTCCCAGCTATTCGTGAGGCTGACTCAGGAAAATCGCTTCAACCTGGGTGGAGGTTGCAGTGAGCCGAGATTATGCCATGGCACTCCAGCCTGGACAACAGAGCAAGACTCTGTCTCAAAACAAACAAAAAAAACAAAAACAAACATACAAAATATTACAATCAGAAAAACCTCCCAAAATAAAACAAAATAAATCAAAGTCCCTCCTACGGCTTTCATTATCAAGGATAATGAAAGGTGTGGGGTGTGGTGTTGTGAAACCAGAAGAGACAGGGATTATATCACGATATAGGAGCAATTAAACCTCAGAAAAAAGTCTGCTTTTTATTTTTTATTTTTTGGCATTAAAAAGGATCCTTATTTTTCAACAAATGATCTTTTGTAAACAATTCTGTAAAGGAAAACAGCATCTTAATGCATAAAAGTTTTTGTTAAACAAGATTTTAAAATTTTTAAATTAGAAAATGTTAAGATTAGATTCTCTCAAAGGTTCAAACAAAAAAGCTACCTGTACAATCTCCATTAAATGTGTCTTTGTACACATCCTGAGCACTTTGAAAATGTTAAAATTTTTAGTGTTTGACCAATAGAGGCAATACTTAAAGGCTTCATGAATCTTTTTCCAAAGGAGTATGCTTTCAGTAAAACATTTTACCATTTTATCTAACTATGCACTGACATTTTTGTTCTTCCTGAAAAGGGGATTTATGCTAACTCTTTATTTTTAGTGTAAAAACATACATGTAGAGACATTTCAACTTCCTGAGTGACTTATTATACCTCGAATGTGATTTAATGAACAATTACTAAAATTTTAGAATGAAACAGTATGTGCAGATCTATACTTGTATGTTCAACTAGGGTAAAGCTCACGAGCATGTCACAGAATTTATATCTAAATTATCTAAGAAGTTAAGCAATGCCTTTATCCCCAAACTTAACCAAAAGCCTTCTCAAATAGAATGTTAGTAAAATGAATCACTGAAAAGTTGTATTTTTGAATTTATTAACAAAACACTGGTAGCCATTTTAGACTGTCAACTTGGATGTTTTCTATTATGTACACCAAAATCTGATTCACTAGCAAGAAATTTCTTGCAATAGATAACGAATAATTAAAATATCTGCTTTATCACACAACCCTGCCCCCTCCTAAAGTGTCTAAAACGATTAGGAATTGCAGCACTTTTTTTTTTTTCCATAAAACCCTTTCCTCTTCATAAAACCCTGAGGTGAAAGGTTATTACTGTAATAAAACCACAATTCATTTTTTATGAAATTGTAGCTTTAAGAAATGTATAAAGAAATGTGACAACTTGTAAAGCTGCTCTGTACAGTTTTTCAACAAACTATTTCCTTATCCACTTAGTTAAAGGGCCTAAAATGACCCTAAAAAAACAATGTCCTTTTAACGTGTGTTAGTGTGAAGATGAGCGCCATTTTCCATCTCTACTACTGTCTCTTCTGTTATCATAGTCATGGCTCCAGCCATCATGATTCCTATCTTCATAGAAGAAATCATCTCTGCTTCCCCTGTAATGATGGTCAGACCCATGATCAGAGTAACACTGTTCCTGGCTATAATGTCTATCTGTTAGGTAGGGATGAGAATTCATTCTGACTTTATGCTGTGAGGATGGGGTATGGGGTATCGTGGCACCACTGGGAGCTTGAAGACTGGTTAAAACTATGACTGTGTGATGGTGAAAATCCTGATTGATCCAGAGGTGGAGAAGCAGATTTTCCACCATATGACATTTGTCTCAAAGCACTATTCATCACTGCTTGTCTCTGAAAATTTTCTGGAGAAGAGAAAGATCTCTGAATTATCTGTGCTGATGAAGTCATGTTATCCATAGTTCTTTCATACCTGCTGCTAGGAGATACGGAGGTAGGGCTTGAATTTCCAACATGATGCTGGGGATATGACAAACTGACATCTTGCGATACATGACTACTTCCTGATCTAAACTGAATTTTGATAGGCCTTCCATAAAGTTTGATTCCATTAAGTAGATTCATTGCATAAGGAACAGATACTTCATGTTTGAAATTCACAAATGCAAACTGCTTTGGTTTACCATGCTTATCTTTTGGAATTTTCACCTTTAATACTGGCCCAGCATGGTGGAAAAGCTAGAAGTCAGTTAAAATTTCCTAAGATTCTTTAAGTGAAAAAGTTATTTGTCTTCTATTTATTGTTATAGATAAAAATCTACATATCCATGGATTTCATTTTGGCTGAATTTTAATTTTTGTTTGTTTCTGTTTATCTTAGTAGAGTCTAGGCAGGGGGAAGAGAGTTGTGGGTTTTTTTTTTTGGTTTTTGTTTTTTTTTTCCTGAAATTTTCATATAATCCTATTAGCCCTCTGTTAGATTTTAGAGGAAACAATCTATCTTTCCAGGAATATAAGAAAGTATAGTTTTTGAAAAATTTAAAGAACATTTGCTTGCCCACTAAGGAGGGCAAAATACAGCTAGTGATGGTTTTGTTTACCATTTGTTCTTTAAAAAAAAAAATTGTTCCAATCCTTTTTAAAAAGCCACTGTTTTGCATCTCAGAGTTCGTCTCTGATGAGTTTTCTAGGGACATTCACACTTAAGTTATAAACCTCCAAAAAGCTTCTTTTTATACCTTAATCTGAATTGTTTCATCTTGTGTGTGGTTGTTAAAAAAAAAAAAAAGTACTTGACATAACCAAACCTGAGGAAATGCTCATGGATACTCAAGGGTCCTAGAGTATCATACTAGTCATTTCATTTCCAGTTTTAGTATTTTGAACTAATTTGTTCAGGATTGCTTTTTGTTTCCCTAAAGAATTTTCCTAATTAATCTAGAGAAAAAGGCACTTCCAGTGACACACTTCAGTGTTTAAGGAAAAGTTGATGTCACCTTGATTTTTATAAGTGATAGGAAAAATGAGCTGAGGCTAAAAGTTAGTAATTGCAGATCAAAATAAGGTTATCCATCTTTACCTTAGCTTCAACAGAAGTACAGATGCATGATTTCTGAAATAAACTTCCTTGAAATCAAGGCCTACTTTTCATCCTTTTTGGTATTTAGGTAATTTTCTGTATCTTATTTTTATACAAAGGTATAATATTGCATAACACAGGGTTTCAAATATTTGACTTCCAAATGTTCTCAAACAAAAGAATGAACCTATTTCTACTGGAAACTAGAAACCAATCATTTTGTAGAAAGCAAATTATTCAACCTGTCTGATTTCAGCTTCATGAGATGCCATAACAAGATTCAAGTCTCTAGAGATGACGTGAAGCTAAAAACAGAGGCAATTCAACTGAATCTAGATCTATTTTATAGATAGATTTCCAATTTCACAAGGCGAAGTCCAAGATCAGAAACATGTCTATTGTGTTCAGTCTGATTTTCATTACTTTGTTTGATGGAGAATAATTGTGATAAGCCTAAGAATGGAACCCTCTCTCAGCAAGAAATTAAAGATAATTTATATCAGGGAATAAACTTACATCAAGGAATTGTTAAGTCTCTGGGTGACCTTTAGAAAGACACTTCATTTTGTTGGGTTTCAGTTTCAGCATCTACAAAATTAAGGCTCTGAACTCTGTAACTGCTATTTTTCCTTCCAATTTTAAATTTCTATGATAACACTTAGAAATCCCCGCAAGCTCAAATAACTTACAGTTCGGTACTGATGCTGTAAGAAACCAGTCAGTATTATATCTAATGAGACCAAGAGACTATGAGGAATCATGATAATACATAGTTTGGATTTAAATCAGGCCATACAGTTTACAAAACGCTTTCATTCTTATCATTTCAGTGTCCTTTTTTAGTTTCACGAGACTACACACCTTGCAAATAATAGGTCTAGAACAAAACTTTTGATTCTAGAACCAGGATGTTGTTCATGATGATTTGCTATCTTTGTGGTCGTTTTGAAGGAATAGGGTATAGAATTAGCTGTTAATGTCAAACTTTGACATTATAGTGAGTTTTTTTTTATGTCTTAATAACTAATTATCTTCCTTCTGATAGCATGATGGTGACATAAAAGGAAAGATCTTGACGTTTAGTGACTTTGTCCTAGAATTACAATTGAACAAGCACTCCTCCTCTCTCTTTCCTTGTACTGCCATGACGGACCAAATGGTACGGTGGGCAGAGGATGGGTTTTACAAACCGAAATAATACAAATCAACTATTCAGTGTGAGTGTGATTTGGGTAGAAACACAGGCTTTTTGTTTAAAGAGAATAATAATCCACCTCAAAAAACCTGAAGAAATTTGTGTGTGAATGTGTATTTCAGTGCTTGTACAGACTAGACCTTTATTATATGTTGACTTCCTACCCTCTTCCCCAGAGGCATCATAGAATTTTAACATTAAAATGCCTGAGATCCCTTAGGTGAAGAAAAGCATAAACCTGGCTCTAAACCCAGACCTAGCTTTACTCTACAAATGGATGAAATTGGGAATGTTCTTTCCTTGGTTTTCTTAGTTATACAAAATGAGTGTGTGTGTGTGTGTGTGTGTGTGTGTGTGTGTGTGTGTGTCTGCCAATCTCCAAAAAGATTATTATAAAAATTATTCTCTGCTCTTCTACAATGCTTATTTTTATAGTTTGAATTATTTTATGTGTGATTATTATGATTATGCCAGTATAACTCAGAGGTCATGTTGGTTATTGACTTTTTTTCCAGCCTGTGATATCCTGCACCGCTAAGAAACTGCAGCTGAATGCAAAGTACACCAACATAGCTAAGTACAGTAAGCCTCAGAGGAATAGAGTAGCGTATGTTATGTTAATTTCCCCCTACATTCTGCCTCTTGGCTCAGTTTTGCTGTATGCTCTGCTTTGAAATTGTTATCGAGCAATTTTCCCTGAACTCAGCAGCTGCAGCCCCTCTTTAGGCCTCAGTCCATCAAGCCACTTTTACCTTTTATTAAAGAAAGATGAAGTCTATGCTATTTTAACTAAGCTAGTATTTTTTAAATTAAGATAGTTAGTATTTGCACTGCAAAGTTGAAAAGGTTTTGAGTGGTCTTCCCAAGGTCTCTTGTTCTATTATACTGCTTATTTTTAAAGTACAATTTTACAGAATGTGTTTTCTTTATTTGCACAACCACATTCTATATAAATACCTGTAAATCAGATAGCATATGTAAAAGATCTAGCACATTGCTCAGCACATACACTTTTAAATACCAGAATCCCTATTCTTTTAAGATGTCAGTATTTTCCTTCAAAAAGCAGAAAAATGAATTAAATAAAATTTGGGGTATCTTGGAGCCTTGAGGGTGTTTTCTGAGTCTGTGAAAGAAAGTACAATGCATACTAATAACATTGGCTGAAAGTATAAGCTGTGAACATTGGCGCAAAATGCCCTGGGAGTTATTTATGGCTTGATATAAATAAATTTCAAGGTCAGATTAAAAGAAAAAAAATAGACCCAAGGGTTACAGTACAGCTCATGCATTTTGTTTCCTCCATCTGCTACCTCCCAACCAATAGGAGATTCTCCCAGACGCCTTTGAATTTTCATGCCACATTAGTGGTTTCATTGAAAGCTCCCCTGAAAATGAAACTAATTAACAGGTACCCATGCTTTTGTGAAGCTCTGACGGAAACTTTTTTCTTGGCACTACTTTGGAGACCCCACACATCATACAGCAAGTGATAGAGGATAGCTAACAGACAGAAATTTGAGCAGCAGCTAATAAAGGTCACTAAACATCAATGTACTTCCAACGGTGGATACCCAAACCACATCACTGACCATCCCTTGGTTGCTCACTCCCTTTCTGTTAGAAACTAGTTTGAAATTCACCAAACCAAGATGTCAGAAATCAAAGCTGATCTGGCAGTAAAAACATCCAAATTAAAATGGACTCTTGAACCCTGGAAGTTAAGTCAGTATTGAAGCCAAGGATCGGCTGGGCAGTATAATTAATTCACTACCAGACAAAATTGCTAAATTGTTTAAATGTCATGCCATGCTTTCCTCTGGTGGTTATTTCCCTCTAGTCCATTTACCCCATTGAGGACCAGAGGTTGCCAAAGTCTCTTTGGGCCTGTAAAAAATCATTCTAATGCATAACCAGTGTCAATTTTTAATCAAATGAACGTAGCACAGTGTCTTAAAAATAGAAGGTATTCAGCAAATATGATCTAATTTTTATTTCCCTTGCCATGGATTAAAAAGACGTAAAAATCTACCTTAGAATGCTGGCGTCCCTTAAGGCAAAAGCAAAGATATATTAAAAATGCAAGTACTTGCCTCTTTCATCTCACAGAATAAGAAAACTCACATTCAATTTGGGTCACTGATGATTGTATTAAAGCATGCTTTTCTCTGAAAGCTCTTCCAAAGTGTCAAGGACTGGACACTGATGTTTTTTCTCAAAGAGTGACTATTTTTATCCTTCTTTCTTCCTCCTTCTCCAAATAGTGCTATTCACTTCGTCAAGCAATTTTCTTAATAAAAGGCTCCTAAATGCCCATGCAACAAAGAAAGGACAGTGAACCAGAAGACCATGTCTGTTCACTGTATTCTTAGCCACAGAATAACCATAGAATTATCAGCAACAAGGAAGCCACAGGGAAAATTAGGTAGGGTCACTTCCCTAACACATAGATGGGCTTGCAGGCAAGCTTCCATACAATAAGTGT
Organism: Saimiri boliviensis; assembly: GCF_048565385.1. Lineage (NCBI taxonomy): Eukaryota > Metazoa > Chordata > Mammalia > Primates > Cebidae > Saimiri > Saimiri boliviensis. Next base: position 41,601,921 of record NC_133457.1, on the reverse strand, counting down.
TTATTGTGGACCTATTATGTGCTCGGCACTAAAGAAATATGGTGAACAACAAAAATAAAATACATGGTTTCCACTCTCATGAAGATTACTGTTTAATAGGTTATACTGATGTTAATCAAGTAATCACATTAATGAGCACATAAATTGACAAATCAAACAAAAAAAAATGGAGTCGTATTTTATTAGAGTATATAGCAAAGGAATTTGAAAACACCAGAAGGGAATTAGCACTGTCCTGAAAAAGTAACTGGTGCTGACATCCATAGGATGCATAGTAGTTAATAAAGCAAGGAGGTAAAAAGTAGAGAGAAGTGACTGACCACACAAAAGTTATGTGCTAGAAAGCACCTAGTTTTGTAGGCTATGTTAAAGATTTGGGTTCTTATTTTCAGAACACTGGGAAAGCCTTGAAGAGAAGCCCAGAATTGAAGGAGGAAATTAGGCTATGTAGGCTGTTACTAAAATCCAGGCAAGAGATGATGGTAGCTTTTTTTTTAGGATAGTGGTGATGAATATATGCCTATTCTCTGGAGATTGAAAAAAAAATCTGCAATCTGGCCAGCCATGGTGGCTCATGCCTGTAATCCCAGCACTTTAGGAGTCCGAGGTAGGTGAATCACCTGAGGTCAGGAGTTTGAGACCAGCTTGGCTAATATGGTGAAACCACATTTCTAATAAAAATAGAAAAAGTTAGTCAGGTATGGTGATGTGCCCCTGTAATCCCAGCTACTCAGAAGGCTGAGGCAGGAGAATCAATTGAACATGGGAGGTGGAGGTTGCAGTGAGCCAAGACTGTGCCATTGCACTCCAGCTTGGGCAACAAGAGTGAAACTCTGTCTCAAAAAAAAAAAAAAAAGACTGCAATCTATGAGGGAAGATTGATTGTGTTGGGTAAAGGAGGTTAGGGAGGGAGAGGCCGATGTCAAGGAGAATTGCTAGTTTTCTAACATGTCCAGTTAAATCCCAAATTAGCCAAGGAATTCGGGAAAGTGATCAGGTTTGTAGAGTAGTGACCATGAGTTGAGTTTGGGGCTTACAGTTACCCAGATTTTTTTTTTTAATGAGCAGACCAATAGGATATATGAGTCTAGACTTCAGAGGAGAAGTCTATACTGGAAATGGTTACTTAGAAGTTAGATTATTGGTAATAATAAAATAAGCATTAATAGCACGACCTAGGAAAAGCATATATAGGATAGAAAGGGGACAAGACCTAAAACTCAGCTTTGGGGAAACCCAACAGCAGACAAAAGCTTTAAAGCGGTGGCAAGAAAATTGTTTAAATGATTGATCATGGTGACAAAGCCGGTTCCATTTGTTTAAACCTCAGTGTATGGCTGGATTTAAAATTCAAAGCATAATCTAATGAAAGTCCCCAGTTTACCCCTGCCAGGTTTTGATGTGTTGAATAAATGAATGAATGAAGTCTTAAGTTTATCTCTGTTCGGGTTTCACTGTGAAAACTAAGCACAATTCCCTATTGCTTTGCAGCTCACTTCAATTTTTTTTCCCGTTAATTTTGAGACATCTAGGTATCATGGGCCCTAAGAAGTGACTTTTCTCCTGTATGGCTCTAAACCATCTCTCACTCATCTCTGTATACACTTACTCAGTAACAATACCTCCCATGGAGGGAGTATGCCAGTCACTTTCCTGCATTATCTCATCATTTTTGTAGATAGAGAAATTGAGTCTCAAAGAGATTAAGCAACTTGTCCAAGGATACACATTAGTAAATGTCAGAAAAAGACAAGTACAAAGGCCATTCTCCTGAGGAGTACGCTGTCCTGTCCAAATAAAATCACAAATGGACAACCTCATTACATGCTCCAACTTCCCTGCTATAGTGTTCAAATATTTAACGCTAAGTAGGATCTTCCCCTTGGACACAGAAGATCACTATTAAAATAATCATTATTTAATATCTCATGCCTCCCAGTGTATCACAAAAATTGTGTTGAAATCATCTGGATTAAACTCGAGGTTCTCAGGCCTTCAGGCTTCTCTCCTTCCCAATCCCACTACCAGCCACTGTCAAAATGGAGTTTCAGTGGGTTGAAGTGAAGCCAGGTCATTTGCAGTTTTAATAAAGTTTCACTTTTTTTTTTCTGCACACAGAACTTAAGTTTTCTTTTGCACACTGTAATTTGAAATCTATTGACTTAGCAGGACTCAACTTATTCTTATTGAACTGACTTAAAAGAGTACTTAATTTGAGTATATCTACTGATAAAGATGAATGTGTCTAGTTATGAAAACAACAGGTCTGAGACACAGAATACAAACTGAATAAATGAGTAGTCCAGAGATTAGTATTTGAGGAGGATGCTTAAGTTTTTATATGTGGGAAGGCAGGTTAAAACAAGCTTGCCACTAATGATATTGTCTATTTCCTCCCCTGCCCTGACCAGCCATTTCTTTGAGAAGGCAAGATTTAACCTTCTGCATCTACTGGGAAACTGCTTCTGCCACTTGATGAAAAACCCTTTTGGAAGGCAGAGGATGGAAATGGTCCCTGCAAATGATTACAGATTGTTATGAATCCATTCTGAGGACAGATGCCAAGAATCGTGACTGAAAGCAACATTCTTATCTACAGGGGATTCCTCCAGCCAGTGATCATGTATATTTTCCAAAATGCATCATTATATCTGGAGCGTAACCACAAATGCTGAGCCCCAAGGCAGATATTGCTATTGCAAAAGTACTTCCTCAGGCTGTGACATGTTTTCTTCCCTGACCTTTGTTCCATAAAGCTACAAAGTTTCCTTGGAATTTCTCCAGTTATTTTTTTTTATTTTTACAGCATCTATGCTATTCTTTTAAAAGTTGTTTAGACATAGTGTGACAGTGTGAAGGGATATGTGGTTTCTCAGACCCTGAGAAGTGAAGCCAGAAGCTGCAGAAAGATAACGGACTAAAGCAACTCAGAGGCCTAGATCTTATTTTTAAGGAACTACATACACACTGTGCTTCGCTAGAACACTTTGGTAAGTTATTGCATCATCAAACACCACTTTTGATGCATTTGCCTGAAGAGCTTGACACCCAGCTAGGGAATAACTTAGGTTTGAGATTTAAGCATCACCTGAGGGTTGTCTTCCTCCAGAGAGCACACTCATTTCCCTGCATGAAGTGGACATTTCCTCCTATTGATTTGCAGGTCACAAAGAACTCAACAGAAGTACTGACCCCTTTAGATCTTGTCACTCACAGGCATGACAGATGTGTGGTCTGAGGAATGTTCAGGAAGGGAGGTGGGGGCAGCTTACGCTTGCTATGGTCAGCAGTGCTGTCTTTGTTTATATGCTTCTGTAGACTATGAACTGAGAAGACTCCAAGCTGCCAACTGCCTCATGAGTGAATGTATCATTCTTTTGGTACATAGAAGGGTCCTATTTATTTGTGCCTTTGTTTAATAGAGTTTATCACTCTTAAGAGCCAAAGACTTTAGATTAGGGCATCCCTGACAGTGTATTAAATAAATATAAACCAATTCAACAAAAATATATTGATTACTTAATATGGCCAGATACTGAAAATACTGATTCTCAAAGTACTGCATCCCTTAGAATCACCTGGAAAGCATGTTAAAATGCAGAATGCTGGGCTCCATTCCCAGACTTTCCAATTCAGCAGATCTGGGATGTGACCCAGAAATGACATTTTTAATAAGTTTCCAGGGAATGATGACGTTGCTGGGCTAGGAACCATATGACCTCTGCCTTAGACAGCTGAAACATAGTTCTCGGTTTACAAGGTTGGGTATAAGATACAGTTCATCCAAATACTTGACTGTTTATTTGCCAGTAGTAAGTACTTAATAAACAGTTTTTGAATGGAAGAATAAATAAATCAATGAAAACACAGAATGGATACAGTGTGTGAGAATGTGGAAGGGTGGTTTTATTTCAAGCGTGCCGTTTAAAGAGCCATCAAGGGAGGAGGCTTCAAAGGTCAAGTTGAATTTGTTAACGAAATGGCTCTCAGGAGGAGTTTCCAAGACAAAAGAATGGTATGGCAAAGGAACAGAGAAGATAAAGGAGATGAGTGACGTGGGAAGGAGTGAATAACTTGTGGGTATGTAAGACATTACATGGGGCCATTCCTGAGCCTTGCCTCTCCCACAAAAGCCACTACTTGTCCTTCTTTTTCTACCTTCTTAAAAAGCATCTGCTTCTTCTTTTACAACTTATTTTCTCTCTTACCACCCTGAACTTTCCTCCTGAGCAACCGTAATATCCCTTATATGAAGAACCTTTGGAACTAACTGTGGCAGATACTTTTGGAACCACCGTCATATCCATCCAACCCACCTATTATTTGTAAGCAGCTGTAACGGAGGATTCTATGCACACGATTGAGAGTCACATCAACTATGTTGCACAGCTTCTTTCTACTCTCTTTCTGCTTTTTTGTCTCAGAGCTTCCTCCAAAGTTCAAGAACTGTGTTAACCCCTATGCAGGAGCAGCAAGAGGGGAGGGCACTTTATAATCTGGGAGACAGCCATCAAAGAGTAGGGGACAGGTTTCAGTGGATGCCTGACCCAGCATCTTGTCTTTTGAAAGCAGGGTTTCTTAGGTGATCTACCGTGGAATTCAACCCAGTTCTCACAGTGGTAGCCATGTCAGTAACACATCCTTTGTTTATTGTTGTTGCTATTGCTAACTGATCCTCCTCCCCTCTCATTCTACCTCTGCCTCTACCTTGTTTCCTGGGATCATCTCCCAAATATATTACCTGCACCTAGATCCTCATCTCAAGAACCTAAACTGAGATGTGGCCTCACAGGAAACACACAACACAGTCCTAGCTCTTCATTCCTTGCTTGCTTGTCTGAGATGATAGGTGACATTTCAAAAGCAATGGCCTTTGGCTGCTGTGGACCTGCAAATAGCAGAACATGCATTAGCCAGTTTCCTTTGAGACTGCAAATGTTTTTACAGATTTAAAGATTTACGGTTTAAACTGTTTACAGGTTGTTTCCAATTTGAGTGACAAATTTATTTACTTAAAATTGACTATGGACTTTTTTTTTCTTTTGAGACAGGGTCTCATTCTGTCACCTAGGCTGGAGTGCTGTGGCATGATCATGGCTCATTGTCACTCAGGCTCAAGCCATCCTCCCACCAAGGCCTCCCAAATAGCTGGGACCACAGATGCACGTTACCACACCTGACTAATTTTTAAATATTTTCATAGAGATGGGGAGTCTCACTGTGTTGCCTAGGATAGTCTCAAACTCCCAGGCTCAAGTGATCCTCCTGCCTCAGCCTCCCAAAGTGATGGTGACAGGCGAGTCACCATGCCCAGCAACCCTTAATTTTTGTGACTTTAGTCTTCTGAGTTTAAATGAGAGCTACCTCCAGGATAATCCAGAAGTTCTGAACTGTTATAAATCCAAAACGAGACTTACAATGTTAGAAAGTAAGATAAAAAAAAATCTACATCACCCTTGAGTTTACAAATGTATTAGTCTATGAGACAAGGATACTTCAACAACAATGAAACTCTGGGAACGGAAAAGCAAATCAATTTTCAGGTGGGGGTTGAAAACAATGAAGGGAAGTCACAAGAAAGACTAATGGTTTTTTCTAGGATCCACTCCAAGCTGCTTCAAATTGGAAACCTAATTTTGTGAACTTGATTTGGGCGTTTTCATAAGAGCACAGGCATTTAGCAGCAGGTAAATTCTATAATTCCCTTTCAAGAGGATGATAGCAGAGGCTTTTAGGAGAGGGAAAAATGAATGGTCACCAGCATGAATATTTCATCATTCACTCCCCAGGCACCAGGGGATCAGAATATACAAATTACACTGATGTGATGCCAGGAGGAGGCTGTCCAGAGCTTTCAAGGTAGGAGGCTCTGGAAAAGTACTTGAAATTCTCACCACCACATAATATGATCTAAAGACAGCTGGAAACCTCAATAAGCATTTGAGGGTCTTAAAAAAGCACTCAGTTTCAGGTATCTTTACTTTTTGCTAAAGTCAATGGAGATGCTGATGGGGAACCACTTGGCATGCACTTTCAGCCTAATTCTGATCTGAATGACTTATCTCAGAGAGATCCTGAGTTTCTCCCTGTCTTGTTAATGTCCTCAGAACTCCCCGCATGCACACAAAAATTTAAAATCTAATGTATGGGTCAGGAGGAATAAAAGACAAAAAAAAAAAAATCACAAGGTGAGGGAGTGAAAACGAGAATGGATGGGAAAAAGGTATATGGGAAAGGTCACAAAACATCTCTTATTCTAAAATGCTCAATTCTTTCAACATAAGTAATTCATGCCCCAAGCCCCTCTCTCGACCTAATATTTGTAGAGAGTTTTATATTTCATAATATACTTTCACACACATGGTATCAATTGATCCTAATAAGTATCCACTAAAAAGAGACAGGACAGGTATTTTCATCCCTATTTAAAGGATAAGTGCTAAGTTACTTGCCCAAAGCCCTAAGGTTGCTTAGAAACATAGGACCAGAATCCAGTACTTCTGACTCCCATTCTATTGCATTTTCTGCTAAGCTGCCTCTCCCAAGGCAAATGACAGATGAGCCTTCACTTGGACAGTTTCCCTAGGAAGGTCTCATTGGTGGTTGAAAACCAAGAGGCACCTCAAAGTGGGTTTTGTGGTCTATTACATGTTTATCTTTCCTCTGAAAACCAGATCTTGGGCCAGCCTGCCTATATTTCAGTCCTGGATCTTCCATTTACTAATTGTATGGCTTTTGTAAAGTTATTCAACTTCTATGTCATACGTTTTCTATCTATAAAACAGGAATAAATATAATCCTTTCCTGGAAAAAGTAAAATTATCCCTACTTGCAAATGACCTAATTCTATAGAGAGAAAGCCCTAAAGACTCTAACAAATAAACATATTAGAACTAATAAATTCAGTAAAGTAGCAGGATAAAAAAATCAGTTCTTTACACCAATAATGATCTATACAAAAATCAAAATTATTATTTACAGTAGTACTTACAGTAGCATCAAAAAAAATAATACTCAGAAATAAACTCAACCAAGAAAGTGAAAAATTGGAAAACTATAAAACACCAATAAAAGAAATCGAAGAAGACACAAATGAAGAAAATATATCTATAATTAACAGATTGAATAAGTAATATTTTCAATTTTTATATTCTCCAAAACAATATGCCTATGCAACATAATCTCTATAAAAATTTTAATTATGTTTTTTTGAAGAAATAGAGATTTCATTGCATGGTGAACACCCAAGTGTGCTTTCTAGTTCCCTTGGCTTTGTCCCTGTGCTAGAGCATTGCCTGTTCTTCTCCTCTGCATTGAAAGGAATATTTATCCTTTTAAGTGTTTTCAGAAAGCCAGCACATTAAATAACCTTGTGTTCAAAGATATAATGATCAAGAATATCCCTTCGAAAATTATCTGAACTTTATCATGAACTATAGTTGCATCTAATTGAAGATGCAAGTGTTATTGTGTGTTTATTATAGGGCTTTCATCCCAGAATAATTACTGAAGGATTTGAAAATTAAAACATGTTTAAAAAAAAAGAAATAGAAAATTCAATACTAGAATTTATATGGAATAGAACAAGCAATCTTAAGAAAGAAAAAGCTGGAGCTATCACAATTCCAGATTTCAAATGATGTTATGAAGCTGTAGTAATCAAAACAATATGTTACTGGCATAAAAACAGACACATAAACCAAAGAAACAGAATAGTGAGCCAGAAATAAAGCCAAGCATAGATAGGCAACTAATTCTTGGCAAGACCACAAAGAAGACACAATGTGGACAGAAAGGATAGCTCTTCAATAAATAGTGCTGAAAAACTAGATATCCACATACAATAGAGTGAAGCTGAACTTACCTTATTCCATACACAAAAAAGTCCACTCAAAATGCAGTAAAGATGTAAGATCTGAAAACACAAGACTTCTGGAAGAAAACACAGGGAGAAAGCCCTTGATGTTTGCTTTGGTAATGATTTCCTTGGCTATCACACCAAAAGCTTAGGCAATAAAAGTAACAATAAACAAGGGAGACTAAATTAAACTGAAAATCTTCTCCACAGTAAAGAAAAAAATCAACAAAATGAAAAGCCAGCCTACAGAGTGGTAGAAAATATTTGTAAACCACATAAATCAGGGAAATGCAAATCAAAACCATGAGACATCACCTCACACCTGTTAGGATAGCTGTTATCCAAAAGTCAAAAAATAAAAGTGTCGGTGAGGATGTGGCAAAAAGAATTTCAAAATGATGTTGGTGAAAATGCAAAGTAGTACAACAAAAATAGTATGGAAGTTCCTCAATAAATTAAAAGTAGAACTAGCACATAACCTAGCAATCCCTCTGCTTGGTATATATCTAAAGGAAACGAATTCAACACCTCACAGAGATACCCGCACTCTATGGGGATTGCAACATTGTTCACAATAGCTAAGATATTCCCACAACCTAAGGATCAATCAACAATAAATGGATAAACAAACTGTGGTACATATATATTAGAAGAGAATATTATTCAGCAGTTATAAAGAGGTCTTGTCATTTGCCTGAAGGGCATTACACTGAGTGACATAAGCCAGGCACAGAAATAAAAATAACTACCGCATAGTGTCATTTAATGTGGAATCTTTAAAAGTTGCATATGTAGAAAGAGTAGAACAGTGGGTAGCAGGATTGGGCAGGGGAGGAAATGCGGAGATGTAGATCAGAAGGTACAGACTCACAGTTATGCAGGAGGAATAACTCTAGAGACCTAATGCACAGCATAAAGACTATAGTTAATATTGTATATATACTGAAAATTTGTGAAGAGAGCAGATTTTAGGTGCTCTTACTACAAAAAAAGGTAACTATATCAGGTGATGGATATGCTAATTTGCTTGATTTTCATAACCATTTCATTACATCTATGTATATCATAGCATCATGTTGTATATCTTAAATGTATATAAAAATACATACATACATCCATAATCATCTCATCAAAGAAAGTATTGTCCTTTTCTGATAAGATGGAAGAATCAAAGAAAAATGCAAGTAAGTCATCTTAACACAGTGCTTGTAATTTAGCTGATGCTCTCGTAGAAGCTAGCTGCTATGATAATAAAAATGGTGATGCTGATTGTTGCTATAAAACCCAACCAGGCTAGCATCCCAAGACAGTCTGTGAGTTAGACAAATTTTTATTTTGGCAATATACATCTGCCTTTTGGATTAGCTTTTTAAATTATTAACTATAGTCTTCATGCTTTTACACAAACAAATTTATCTTAAGCTTTTACATAGTTCAATTTTACCCAGGTTAGTAGATTTTTAACATTTTAAAAACTAGGGCCATAATGTTTAGTCTGAGAATATCACATGAAGTCTTATTTATTTATTTATGTATTTCCTGAAATAGGGTCTTGCTCTGTTGCCCAAGCTGGAGTACAGTGGTACAGTCATGGCTCACTGCAATCTCTGCCTCCTGGGCTCAAGTGATTCTCCCACCTTAGCCTCTCAAGCAGCTGGAACTACAGAAATGTACCACCATCCCTGGCTAATTTTTGTATTTATTCTAGAGACAGAGTTTTGCTGTGTTGTCCAGGCAGGTCTCGAACCCCTGAGCTCAAGCAATCCTCCTGCCTTGGCCTCCCAAAGTCCTGGGATTACAGGTGCGAACCACAGCTCCCAGACTATTTTTTTAAGTTTAAAAACAGTGTTTAAGAAAACTATATATGTGCCCAAACCTTATAAGGTTACACAAACACATTTATCTTAAGCTTTTATGTAATTCAATTTTACCCAAGTTAGTAGATTTTAACATTTTAAAATCCAGTGCCATAATGTTTAGTCCTAAAATATCACATGAAGTCTAATTGATTGATTGACTGACTGATTGATTGAGATAGGGTCTTGCTGTGTTGCCCAGGCTGGAATGTAGTACATAACAATATTATACAGTTGTTATTATTATAATTATATTATGATATGTCATTATTATTATTACATTATGATATACTGCAAATTTGCTGACAGTAGACTTTTAGGTGTTCTTACCACAGGAAAAAAAAAAAAAGGTAACTATGCCAGGGTGATGGTTATGTTAATTTTCTTGTAACCATTTCACTATGTCTATGTACACCATAACATCATGTTGTGTATCTTAAATATTTATAAAAATAGATAAATGGATAGATAGATACCACATCTCAAAAAAGAAAGTATTGTTCTTCCTGATAAGATGAAAGAAAGAAAAAAGCAAGTAAGTCATCTTCACACAGATGTATGTATATATATAAAATAATGCAAATGAGAAACACAAAAACAAGATAGTGATTGCCTCTTGGGGTAAAACAGGGAGATATTGTGAAGAAGGAGCACATAGTAGATTTAATTTAATGAATCAGTTTTGGGGTTCTGTGTTAGTTTTATAGATTCTTAATAAATACAAAAATAAAATAGGGCTGTGCATAGATAATAGATAATATATTAGGGATTTTCATTCATTTAATAATTTAGATTGAAAATATTAAAGTTAGAATTAAAAAGCACAAGATCAATTCAAAATAATTGGATAAATTTTAAAGAATATAATGTATACAAGGCACACAAAGTAAAGTATATATTTATGGGGAATATACAGTAGTTAATATTTAGCAGAGTAAATAATTCTCATAAAACTTAGTTATTCCCCTGGTACACTTCTGTTCTAATTCATTGGTCCTACACTGATTGTATCCTTCTCAGTGAAATTATAATAGGGAATGTGCTTCCATAGACTCAAGAGGGCTCAAATATAGCAAAAAACTTGGCCCACTTAGTAAAAGCAATTATAAAAATTCCAAGATTCGGAATTTTTGTCTCTAAAATTTCAGGACCCTTTATTTATTTTGTGCCCAAGGCATGCTTTAGCTTCAGTCCTCTTAAATTTAGCAGCTTAATAATTTAGACTCCTTAAAGCAGCTACAGAAAGCACAACTGGTGATTCATATTTTCAAAGTGTGTATGAGTGAGTCTGGTAGAGTTAATTATAAATAAGTATTGTTAAATTAATGAATCTCTTTGGAAATTATGATTGTCTTTCCAAACACTCAAGTCTTCAAAATACTATAGTATATTGATTTTGAAAGAACCTGCCAAAGGAGGATGAGGACAGCCTTTTTCCTGCATTTTGTTGAACAAGTTAGCAATGTTTTGCATAACCTAATGCATTTTCAAGTCCAGTGCGTCATATCAGTGACAAGGCTTAACCTTAGGAAGTTCTAGGAGATTCAGCAAAATTAAATTCTTACAGCACTTGGTTCCAAAATGTTCTTATCTGAAGAGTTAGTTCAGTTAAATATTTCGATAAATGTTTATAACACACGTTTAGCTATTTCACACATTGAAATAAATTAAATGTACATACTTTTCTTTGCAAAGGACAGTGTAGTTACCTCCGCAATGTTCATTCCGCAGTACCCCCATTGTATAGCAGCAATGTGATTTTGAGTAGGACTGGCAGGACCCAAACTCCAGAAGGTATCCCAATTGATTTAAGCCAATTAAGAAAATTTATGTCTCTTGCTAGACTGACTGAGTTAAAAAGGGTTCATCTAGAGGGAGTATAAAGACTTTTATTCAAATAGTCATGGGAAGCTATGTTCTTCAAAATGCTGGTACAGACACAGAGGCACATGCCCTGAATTCTTGCTGGTGACCATCATGTGACCAAGAAGAAGCTACCCTGGGGATGGACACAATACATAGGGAAGGTTAAAGCAATGACAATTGCAGAGAAACAGATTCAGGACCTCAGGTTAACTATGCCCAAAGGCTGCTCCACCTCCGACATTTTCTATTAATGAATCACAAATCTGATAAGCTAATTGATTTGAGCTGAAAGCAATTTAACATTCAGATTTTGATAACAAAAATGTGAAACTAGTTGAATTGAGGTAAAAATAATAGTGATGGGGGCTTTTCTATCCAAAACAGCATAATCAATAATCCCTTGCATTTGATTTTTCAAATAGCTAATAAACCATAAACAATCAAAGGAATAAGGCATGAATGGAAATATCATCCATGGCTGTGGTGATTTCTGGATACATATGATGAGAAATAAAATGATACATACACACCAAGCCTCTGCTTTTATATCAACAAATGTTCCAAAAACCTGTGTATTTCCTACTGAAGGGAAATACAAATTTCATATCAGAAGGCTGGAACACTCATTGAGTTAGGTGAAAAGTTTTACTCCAGTACCAACTTTGTGATATTTTCACATCAGAGATATTCTGAAATGAATAAGGCTATGCTTTCTGCCTCTACCTCAGTGCAATTGTTTTAGCAATAAGGATACATTGAAATTCAGGAAGGTGAGTAACTTGCATAGTGGTAGTGGTAGAACAGTGATAAAAATTCAAAACTCTGGCTTCTTTATCTAGTGATTTGCTGACTGCACCATAAAAATAGATTTGAAAAATGTTGCCTCAGTCAGCTACTGCTATGTAACAAACAACTTTAAAATTTAGTGTCTTAAAATTATTATATTCTTTAAACTCTGTGGGTTAGCTACAATGGCTCTACTTCAGGATGCAGATCTGCTGGGCTGCTCTACTCTCTAATCTTCCTTAGATCACGGGCTCATCAGAGGAAGTTCTTCCCATAGAGATGGCAGGGTTGCAAAAATGATCACACATACACGAGCGTGTTTCTTGTATTACATATGCTGACTTCCCATTGGCCAAGCCAAGTCACATGGCCAAGTCTGAAGTCAAGGGGAAGAACTGGCAAAGTTACTGTCAAAGGGCAAAAAAATTGCCGACAATCCAATCTACTGCAAATGTAAACAGAAGAACATTGACGAGAAAATATAGTTCCTCAAGTCAAGTCAACATAACACAAATGAGGTTTGTTATGAAGAGAAAAAGCATCAAGGCGTTGCAGTTTTGGAATCCCCTGTGTGATGAGTGCAAAGTGTTTGTCTCATCTGAATCAAGTTCATTTATCTAGCTTGAGATAAGAATTAATACCGTAAACTTCTCATTAAATATTAAATCACAGCTCTCTCACTCGGGCAAATTAGGCTAGATATTACTGATGTCAATGAAACTCCCTCCAAACTCCAATTTGAAGGTGTAGATTTGAGCACAACTGGTTGTATATAAACAGAAGACTTTATCAAGGACAGATGAGCAAAATATCATTCTCCAACCTTCAAAGTCATATTGAGAATACATTTTCAGATTTTGTTAGAACCATTGAATTTACTTTGGGCCAGAAATAAAATTGTTCTTGTTTTGCCCACACCGTCAAAATGACACCCACTTCTGATACTCTCCTCCTTTTCTCAGGAGGCAAGAGGTTTGTTATGACAACAGTTTAAAAAAAAATGACCAGATCCCAAACAACTCTAATAGAGGAAACAGAAAAGAATTAAAGAAACAGGGAGGACAGGGAATTATGTTAAGGCTATATGAAATATTGGAGCCACATCAGACAATATGGAAGCTGCAGGAGCAACAGACGGAGCAGCAGCAACTGCAGGTGGCTGCCCTGAGGCTGATCACCACCACAGCAGGATCCTCGGAAGTTGGTACCTGTCATCACATGATCAATGGAAGCTATACCCGGAGTGTATGTAGAAGAAAACAATGATCCTTTACTAGTTGTTCCACCATAAACGTGTAGAATAGAGCACACATTACACAATAAAACAGAATCTGGATTCGAGTCTGACTACTACCATAAAAATGAGTCCCAGCCTCACTATTTCACTAGCTGTGGCAATTTTGCAAATCACTTTGATTAACCTACTTAAGCCTTAGATCCCCTCACCCATACAATGAAGAAATTAATAATACCTGTCTCTGTGTTGTGGAGAGGACCAAATGGAGATAGCATATGTGAAATAACTAGCATGATGCTTAGCAAGTGGCAAAGGTGCATAAATAGTAGCTAAAATCATTTTTCAAGCAATTTTATTGAAAGTGTTTTTTTACTACACTAAGAGCAGATAGATGTTTGTTGGAAAAATGGTAATTTACCTTTCCTCCCTCATTTTTCATCATTTTCCAAGAAGCTTCACCAATATACATCATCCATTTGAATAAAAAATAATGATTTTATTAGAATGAACCAAAAACAGTTTCAATAAACAAAAATTATTGTATACTTTATTTGGTGTTTCTTAGTATAAATTATTAAAAATAAAGATTCCCAAACATCTGATTCAGTCACACTTTGAGGAATCCGAATTTTTTAAACTTCACTGATTTATTCTGAGGCAGATGGTCTATATTTTGAGAAAAAATTAAAATAGCATAAACCATGGTCTCCTACATATAAAAAGCAGAAAAATGTTTAGAAATACTTCAGCAGATTCTCACCAGGCTCCATGGATTGCCATTTCCAAAGAGATTAAGAACAGTATTATAAATGAAAGCAGATTAGCTCAGGATATACTATTTGTAAGAAAGGAAATCTCTCCTCCTACACTCAGTTCTTTAAAGAATTCGGGCCTTGTCATTTTTCTGTGTGATATTCCACAATATAATGAAATAAATGAGGATATCTGGAGCTAGCAAAATATCTACAAAAAGTTCTTCTTAGAATATGATTACACATGAAGCTTTCAGGATGGATTTACAGCCCTAGAAAGCAATCTCACGGGAAAATAAACTCTTTTTAGTGCTTGGAGTGACTCACTGGTGTCACTCAGTTCAAAGTTTTTATGTTTACATCTGGTGGCACTAAAGTTGCTCACAGGTAGGAAATGATGCCTTCCAGCTTATTAATACCTGGGCTGGAATGAGAACCAGTCCTCAAAGGTTTCTTTTTGGTTCTTTCTGAGAAACCAGTGAAATTCAGTGTAGAGTCCCAGTGAGTGAATGAGGAAAAGTACAAGATTACAAGTCATTTTCAGTAATTCTGGAGATCGGAAGAGAAATCTAACCACACAGGTATAGAAGACAAATTTTAAAAGCATCTTTCTTTGCTTTTACCTGGAGTTATGTAAATTCAGTATGGTCACACTGATGTTCTCATGCTGGCCAGAAGCTCCACAAAGTTTCTGAAAAAGATCGAAGAAGTTACTGCATTATAACAAGCTACCTCAGGGTAGAATTTCCTGAAATATGATTGGTGAATCTGACTCTGACACAAGAACCATTAAGTAAAGAAGACACTCCCATCTAAGTAGAATCTGCTCACTCAGACTAAAATGCAGAGACAGCTAAACTAAGGTTACCCAAAGCAATGAATGATGCTTATTGCCTGTATATTTACCTAACTTCATTACATAGTAACATCATAACTGAAGTAATGATTTATGTATTTTCATAATATGATGGTAAATGTGGATCATTCATTTAAATCTGGATTCATGCTAAAATGGAAAGCCAGTAAGAACTCAGATGGAACTAATTATTTATTGTTTAATGCATGCAGGTTAGAAAAAAATATTTCAAAACACAAATCCTTAGTAACATTAAAAAGAAAAATAAAGTCCTCAAATTGCTGTATATATCAAGCTACTTCTTGTTATAAATTTACATTTTAGGCGTCTGAGCTATAATTTGTAAATTCACAAAGGGAACAGATTTGCAGGAAAAAATACCTACAAAACAAGGGCTGTTTGGACAGAATTTAACTTCACATTCAAAATGAATTAAACAATTTTTTTTTCCCACTAGAAACCCCAAGCCTTGAAACACATTGTTTCATGGCTTAAGATAAATATACCCAGCTAACCTGGTTATATCGACATTTAAATTCATCATAAAATAATACTTATGGGAATTCCACATATTTTTAACCTCATATATTCCAGTAAACTTGGTTAGGTCATTAGAGCTACACTGGAGCTTATTATTCCTGCTTACTCTCTTGCCAGGCTTTTATCTTTCATTCTTGCTGCAAAACTTCGTGAGTCTCTTCTGCGAAGCCATTTGGCCCGATCTGATCTCACTTTCTCAGATGACTACTCACAATTGACCATAAAGCACTAGGGCAAAGACGCTGTGCCATTAAAAAGAAAGATGTAGTAATTTAGTTAAATATGAACTGCATAGGAATTCTGTTAGCTAAATACATTCAAAAACAAACAAACAAAAGGAATCAAGTTGCCTACCTATATATTTGAAAAACTATGAATGACATGGAAAGTAGAAACTACTATCAACTTATTAAACATTAGGAGGCACTATTCTGCATAGTTGGCCAATTATCTCACTGTAACCTTCAGACAAAAAAATGCAAATTCATTTGGCCGCAACTACACACAAGCTTTGTAGATTTCTTTTTTAATCATTTTAAACATTTTACATTTTCAACATTTTTAATCCTTTATATCAATTGCCAGTAATTCAAGTCAGACTTCCCCATAAATCTCAAGATTTGTATCAAAAATCTCAAATTCCAATAGATCCAAAAATAAGCAATCAAAGAATGCCCCAAAGTGTTACTCTTAAATTATTCTTTAAATATTTAAACAATGCAAAGGAAGAGAGTTTACACTGGCTACATATCTACCCTATTCTATGCATCACACTCAGCACTTTGGATAAAATCTCTTAACGTCTGTATACATGATATTAATACACTCGCTTTCAATGGAAATTAAAGCTTTAGAGATTGAATGGCCCAACAGTGAGAGCTAATAAATGGCAATGCTGAAACAACCCCTACAGAAGAAGTAGCTCAAATTTTACTACATTATCCTCGTTTAAATTAGATGCAGAGTTGTACTCAGTACACAAATCCAGTGCATTAGAACCTTGAGGTTACAAGTAACAAAAATTTCAACTAGTTTAAACAAAATAACATGCTTTATTAACCTTAAAGAAGAAATTGAAACTGGCTTTAAGAAGACTAGAATCACGGACTTTAAGTTAAGCCTCTCTGTTTCTTCTCTCTACACTGATTTCTGCACGTGGTAAAGGATGTGGTCCCAAAAACGTCACTCTCTAATATCACTGCCTTGGGATATAAAGCCCCCATTTACCAGCTGCCGATGAAAAAGCATTTAGGGCAAAGTCTCTCAGCAGCACCATTATTGACATTTTGGACTGGATGATTCTTTGTTGTGAGGTCTTTCCTGGTCATTGTATCTGTTTAGTAGCATTGTTTACTCTTACCCAGTAGTTGCCAATAGCACCCCCCAATCATTCCCATCATAACAATTACAAATTGTTTGTAATGCCAAATGTCTTTCACTGTAGGGTAGCAAAATATTCTTGTATTGAGAACCACTGCTTTAGAGAGAAATATGACTACCCTTGTTCAATATAAGGACCTACTCTTCAACAATTCTCACGCCGAGGAAACGGAGACATTTTAAAAGATGGCAACTCCAGTTTAGGCCACATGCTGCAATGGCATTGTGGGAAGGGAGGATAAAATTCGTTAAGAGGAGAAAAGTACAGCATCGACGTGGTCCCTAAGAAAGTCGTTGAGACTGGGCTCTGCTCCAATGTGTGTTAATTCCATGCAGATGCAAATCAAATGAGCATCTTTACTTGACCCAAATGAAGTCTTATGAATCTTTCATGGCCAAATGCCCACATCTTCTATTGCATGCACTATGATTTTCTATATTTCAATTGCTCTAGAAGAACATAGAATATTTCTATTTTTTGCCAAACTCAATATTCCAAACATATTTTTAAATGTGCAGCAAGTCTACTTGTTCAAGGTAGAAGATTATAATAACAGCTAACACTTATTGAGTGCCTATTAAGTGTCAGGCACTAATTTAAGCCTTTTTCATTTCTCTTATTTGATAGTCTGGCCCTATGATATAGGCATCGTTGTTAGTTCTATCTTACAAAAGAAGGAAAATATCTTACAGAGGTTAAGTGACTTACCCATGGTCATCTAGCTAGGATTTCAAATCATGTCTATTTAATATTAAAATTAATGCTCTTAGGCTATCAATAGTTTTTCAGGGCCCGATATTTAAAAGCCAGGAAAGAAACAATAGAAATCAATATGGTTCTTCTTTTCCCTTTTCTCCAGTTGTCTCCTCCACCTACACCATGTTCCTCACCCCTACACACACGTACTTCTAGAAATAAAGAAAAGGTCACTGAGACATTTTTGAAAAGTAAATTTCTAATAACTAGAGACTCAACTCAAAAACAAAACACTGAAAAGGATAGGTGAGGGTTAATCGACTTTCATTCCTATTTAATTACAGCCTCTTTTCACTGACATTTATGAAGCACAAGGGCAAAGGATGGACAGGATAATTGCTCAGGAATATACCCCTCAGGGGAGCAGCATCATAGCAGGCAGAATTCTTTTACAGAGAATTAGAAGAAGTAGTTGCAGATTTTAAATGCTACAGAGAGTTATAAAGAAATCACAACAAAGTAGAGTCTAGGAGAACTCATCAACAGTAAGTCCAGGAAGTTTTGAACCTTGGGATAGTTACCAAAGAGGATTTTCTAGCTCCAAACAGAAATCCTTAAGAAGAAATAGGAGTAGAAGGAGACCCAACTAATGGTTTTAGCTTTGCCCCAACAATTTGATTCATTTTTATTAGTCACCTCTTTTTTCTTAGTTTTCTCAACTCTAAAATTAGTGAGTTAGATTATCTTGCCCACTAGACTACTTTTTTCTTTCTGATATATCCTATAGCCCAGCATCAAGAGACTGCGATGTTGGTGCCACAGGACAACTCTTATTTCTATTTAATCTAACTGAAATAGGTGCTAAGCACTTCTTTTGGCAACTCCAAATCAACCTGGTCAGGAGAAACTCTACATGCAATTCAGCAATCTATCTGCTTAGAAAAGACTCTACACCAGCAGTGCTCCACTCATTATTTCCTGCTTTAATGTTTTACCACATTCTTCACAAGAACTTCTGCATGATCGTATCTGAATTTCACAGTTTCATTATCTGTATCCTTCAACCTAGACATAGAAATCATCTTGGGTCATGTATTAGTCTGTTTTCATGCTGATATAAAGAACTGCATAAAACTGAGTAACATAAAAGCAAAAGATGTTTAATTGACTCACAGTTCCACATGATTGAGGAGGCCTCCAGAAACTTACAATCATGGTGGGAGGCAAAGAGGAAGCAAGTCACGTCTTACGTGATGGCAGGACAGAAAGAGAGAGTCGTGGGGAACCTGAAAACACTTTTAAACCATCAGAACTCATGAGAACTAGCCCACTATCATGAAAACAACATGGGGGAAACTGCCCCCATGAGTCAATCATCTCCCACCAAGTTCCTCCCTAGACATAGGGGATTACAATTTGAGATGAGATTTGGGTGGGGACACAGGACATATTGCAGATTATTTTGCCAGTTTTATGATTGTCTCGGGTCCTGGCAATCCCTATCTCTTCTTCCACTGGTCTCCTAAGCTTGTCTGTGATGCATTTGGAATCCTCTTAAGTAACCTTTCTCAATATTAATTACCTTTAGTTTGTTTTGTAGTTCTTAAAGTAACTTCAACCCTGGCATACAGATTCAATTCAAAGCACTGAGGCTTTGAATGACACACCTCAGTGTGCCACACAGTTCTATACCTACCTGTAGCCCAGCAGCCTGGATAATCTCTAAGGCCTTTTCAGGTAATAACATTCTATCATGTCATGGTGCTGTAGCAGTGCTGTTAAACATAAAACATTCAGCAAAAGAGACAAGCTGGGCTGCAGTTAAAATACTAGATCCTGAGCAGATTTTCAAACATTGTCCTTCACCAGGGGCAAAATGGTTTCAGGTTTTCCAACCAGAAATAACTACATAATACCACTATTAGCAATGGAAATATAAGTTTGAAGCCCTATACTCTCAGAATGTACAAAAAGCACATCTCTCCTGTATTGTAGGTGAATTACAGAATGACAGGACGTGCCTAGGATCCTAAGCAATTTTCTCTATTCCCTAAAAATGAGTGGGAGTCCATATGTACTTTTCTTGTGATGTGTTAATTACCATGACTAACACTTTACTGAACCTTCTCTTTTTCTCTTGATTGTGGGGGTAGGGTGGGGGTGGTGAGACGCTTAAAAAAAAAAAAAAAAACGCATCAGAAAAAATACATCCAAATTAATGGACTTCCTCAAAGGGCATGTCCTTCCCCTAACAAAGCCAATAGTCATACAAACTCCTCTGAAGCTGTACCTTGAAAGACACTTCCATTGCCAGTTTATTAAGTACATTGTTTAAATCTGTCATATCACTTTATATACATGTACTGTATATTTGGGAAAAAAGTCAACTTGATAACCCAGCTTACTGAGCCATTTAGGTTAGAAGGCTTTACCATGAAACACTTGGGGCTGTTTTCTAAAAACCACTATGACCCACAGTCTTAAAATCATGATCCATAAAGTCTTACAAACATTTACACACTGTGCCAAGAGGTGGGGAGGAAAACCTAAAAAAGAAGTTTCAAAGCTGTTTTGGTTAGTGATAACATCAATTATAATACATTTAGAGTCTCTCAAGATAAAATAGTTCTTAGGTGTTATACTCATTAAGAAATATAACTTCTGGCCTGCACGTCATATGTATATATTTTTTATTTAGCCACCACTCATATTATATATGTATCTTTATAACACTTTATTTCAGAAATGATTTAAAACAGTTTACAAGGAGATATTAAAATATAAGAAACAGCAAAAATTAAAAGTAAAGCAAAAAGAAACTAAAAACGAAAACACATTAGGGACATAAACAGAGAACAGGAATGAAGTTTACAATGCACATCACTGTGCAAAATTGTGAACTACAGTGTGGCAAGCAGCCAATGAGAAAGGGAAAACCAGGTCAGCTACACAATTCACAATGTTCGGAAGAAAGGAAGCAACTCAACAGCTCAGGGAGAATTGTGTAACTTAAAGGATTTTCTTTTCCCATTAACCCATAGGCAGAGCCAGTCAAGCTTTTCCTCAGAAAATGGTTTTGAATCAATTCTATGTCATGGGTGACTAAGCGAATGAGACCCCAAATTCTGTTCTGTGTTGAGTACTTCATGGAATATAGTCGCAATACTCATATCTTTAAAATTTTTGAGGCATCCGTAATAAGACACTTTCCTTTATCAAAATAAGATTTTAATAATGCTTAACTTTTATTCCTCCAAGAAGTAACATTTATTCCTCCAAGAAAAAATATATTTGTAAATATCTCCTAAAGTTATTTGATTAGGCCACTGTTTGGTGGGAATAGTATGTAATAAATCATCAAAGTTTAAAGAATGCCATCCAAAATACTTTTTATCATAGAATAGTTGATATGCCTTCTCTTCAAGAAATACATGTGGCTAGTTTACTTTTTTAATGGTTTCAGTATCTTATCACATTCCTCTGAAATTATCGATTATATTCACATACATGTTCAAAGAGGCTTTCACATAAGTCATCTTTGCACATTGCATATAATAATTAAAAATGGAAAGTACTTAAATGTCCTTCAACAAGATAAGGGTGAAACACTATATGACACGTTCTAGAACACTATGCACATACTAAAATGAATAAGGTAAAGTTAAACTGAGTCTTATAAGAAGATTCTAAAACATATTTACATTCTTTTTCTGTTTGCTTTATTAATTCTGATCTCTGGTGGTCATTTTTCTATTTGTTGATTCTAATGGCTTTTTTCATAATGTTAGTTTTCCAAACAGCTTAATGATTCTTGGTAGTGTGTATCTTTTATTTTGAGATTCTTTATTAGCCTATCTGAGAATACTGTACAGTTGACCCTCCATATCCATGGGTTCCACATTTGTAGACTGAACCATTTGCAGATGGAAAATATTCTGAGTAATACAAATAAAAAATAAATTATAATCACTATTTATATAGTATTTACATTTTATTAGTTATAAGTAAACTAGAAACTATTCCAATTGTACTGGAGGATATGTGTAAGTTATATGTAAATATTATGCTATTTTATATAAGGGGGTTGAACATG